>NW_025110608.1:227124-293736 GCF_011392965.1 Frieseomelitta varia | reverse complement strand
AAAAAAAAAAAAAAAAAAAAAAGAAGAAGAAAAGGAAAAAGAAAAACAAAAACAAGAAACCTCGCCGACATCGAAATTGTATGATAACATTGCAAGATAGCGCGCGAGATAGTGAGTTCGCGCTGGCTTGGTTGCGTCACGGTCGTCGAAGTTGAAATGCAGCGTCAGTAAATATTGAAAAATATCGAAAGTCGGCTTCGCGATTTCCGAAACTGCGAGTCGATCGAAGGACTCGACTGTCGAACGTTGAATCGCGGAACGATCTCGATTTATCGGTCATTTATCGAGGTAAATGGTCCGCGATGCGCCCTGTCGCGCCGTCGAGCCATCGACAGAAGGCCGCGCTCGCGAGATTCGCACGCGAAACGCGGGATAATTAACGGAGAGAAATTTTTGAAAGTGTTTTCTCGATAGCCGCGATAAATCACGAGGACTCGATTTATCACTCGCCGAGTTGGAGCGGAGCCAACAATCGTGCCTTCTCCGCGAAAACAAGCCTCATCAACGGTACGTCGACCAAAGGCACATAGAAATGATAGTGATGCGCTGCTTTTTTCTTCGTGTTTGCATTTTTTGTCTTCTTTTTTCTTTTTTTTTTGGTTTGTTTCCTCTTTTTCTTCTTCTTTCTCGTCACGTCACAAGGCCAAGGTAGTCAATTACATCGTGATTCATTGCGTCTGGGAAATGTGTCGTTTCGTAATATGCAAACAACGTTTATAAACTGCGGCATAAATTACAATAAATAACGCACACTGGCGCCGAAAACGGTAACTGACGATGCGTTTAACTCGATGAAATCGCTTCACTCCGGCGGGAGAGAGATATTTTCGCAACGCGAGGCCATCGAAATTCGAGCCCGGTATAATTTAATCGGTGGAATTTAATTTAATTCGACTCTGCTTCGATATCTGCTTGAATAGATGAACATCATTTAAAACACTGCGAGATCCGTGTAAATACACTGATTAAGACTCGTCAGAAATGAAACGCATAACTATCACGAAAGTTTGACGTATTGGAGATACGCGAATAAGTACTTGAGATAAAAAAAAGTCGAATCGACCGAAGCCATTTCTTTCGACTATCGGACAGTATTTTATTCAAACGACTTGGACAAATTTTATTTTACATAACTTCCGATAAATCAATTGTACGTTTTGTAACAATCAGTCAATCAATGATTTTTTTAAGGGATTTCAATTCGATTCGATTTGTTAAATTTTCGTATGACTTTCGTACTAAAAATACAATTTTCGTAATAAAATTATAATTATTTTATAATTACAATTTAATTTCATATAATTAATTACATTAATTATATTGTAATATTATATAATTGCATTATTATGTAAATATTATATAATTACATTATAATTATTATATAATTACAATAACATACAATATAATTTTCGTAATAAAAATACTAACAGAATATTTATTTAGATGTTACATATTAATGCAACAAAATTTTATTTATAACAAAATGTTGACGATCGCATTTAATCTAAAAGAGATAGACTCCGCAGAAACAAACAAGAACACTTAATATTTCCCTATCTCTCTAAAAAAAAAAAAAAAAAAAAGTGAAATACTTAAATATTATAATCAGCGTTTAATATTTTGTATTTTGATAATTCATTCGGCGCTCACGATATTCATTAAAGGCTCCGAGAGATCACGAACTTTATATCTCGGTCGATTGAATTGCAATTACTACAAAAACTACATACAGTTGCGCGACATTTAAGCTAATTATTGTATTTTTAAATTTAATTACGTTTCCGTTAGTCGGCAAGTAGTGCTAGTCAAATTATCACTCGGATAATTTGCATTTGCACGGAGAAAATCTTTTATGTTTATAGCTCCTTCTGCGTTAAAAATCTACAAAATTGATTTTGTTCAATATTAAATATATTTAGTATCATCTATTAATTTAATTAAATATCATTTCTACGCTACACAAATCTATTAAGTATTTGGGTGTTTTCAAATTACTGTAAATAACATATCTTTGATATAATTTTGGTCTTTGGTCTTATCTCAGGGCATGAAAGAGACAGTTAATGTTAATTAGTACACACAAAACAACAATAATCGAGAATCGATAAAAATTCATCCCGAGTGTTTGTTCGGTGTTCTTCAGGAATCTTCGAACGATTAGAATATGTTTATTTGAGGAATGTTTTTCAATCAAAAATACCATTGAATCGCGCCAAACGCTTACAAACAATAGTCTACATTTGTAATCGAATATCAAAAACTCGTCAGAGACAGTGTAGATCGTACCGTGACGTTGTTAAAATATCGTTTATGGAATTAGCTTAGAAATAACATTTCAACGACAAACGGCTGCGACGAACACCAGCTCCGACGCCTAAATTAACTAAACTTAGAACGCAGAACATTTGTATTACGTGGATAATTAGATTCGGATCCGTCTAGCGGGCAAGAAGCTGCTAGGAAAACAGAGGGCAATTAAGATAACACGGGACAATTGAATTTCAGATTCGTCGATGGCGAGTGTGGCTCCAGTAGCGGCGACAGCACAGGCCAATTAGAATTAAGTGGCGGTGAACAACCGGAAGAAGCATCCCCGGCATCGATGCACGAAACCAACAACAATAGTCTACTTCATGAAGATTTAGAGCGCAGGATACCGTAGCCGGCCTAATTGCGTCCAAACAACACGGTCGATCCTTCGTTGACAAATCCTACTTCGATGAAGCTGAACTTCGTTCGTCAGGCTGTCTTCTTCTTGTAACCAGTCGAAGAAAAAAGAAAACAGAGAAGAAGAAGAAGAAGAAGAAGAAGAAGAAGAAGAAGAAGAAGACTCTCGGTCGCGAATTGTATTTTTGTAAATTAAACGAGAGCGCGAGAGAAGAGGGGAGAGGAAGAAAAACGAGAGACAACGACAGGAACAAGAGAGGAGAAAGAAGACGAGTTCTTCGTCGAATCGAGATGTGAAAACGAGATGACCAACGGAGAATCGTCGTCGTCGAGGAAACGATCGTTAAACAGCCCTCGAGATTTATCGAAGAAGATGCAATTCGGCTTTTACGAAATGATCCGTCCAAGGTCGACCTCTGGAGATCTTTCGAAGGCCAACAAGCTGGCAAGATTGACAGAGAAAGAAAAAAAGACTGACTTCGCGGCCAGTCGCGACTGGGTGAATTCTCCTTGTCCTTTTTTTTTTCTTTCTTTCTTTCTTTCTTTCCGTTCTGTTCGCGAACATTTTTATTCTTCCCTTTCTCCGGTGGCAAAGCGGCATCGATCTTCGTGAACCGGTACCATCGCTGCGCCCACTCCCGACGTATTAATCATGTGCCAAAGGTACTCGAAGCCGAAACGACGAAACGAGTAAACATCGACGACGTCGCGGTCCAACGATCGAGAGAAATGGAAAATTATGACGAATTCGCCATTGTTCGGAGGAAGATGTATCGTTCGTGGGGGGGAATGGAAAATTTCTGGAACTTGGAAGGATTTCGAGGTCGACGCCGTAAGATCGAATCGCATCGACGACGATAAACGATCGATCGAGTGCAAAAAGAAAAAAAAAGAAAGAATATGAAGTGCGTGAGAAACTGTGATAGAATTTCGTATTAGAACCTCGTTGCACGCGACACCGTGCTAAATACTTTTCTTTTCTTTTTTTTTTTTTTTTTTGTTTTGTTTCTTTGTGGTAATCGTCTACAGTCTGCAAGAACCAATGGAGGACGTTCGTCAGGCCGGAACCGGCCGTCTCCGGAATGGACGATCAAACCGGAGATGACGCGACAAGTCGTTGTCCGACGTCGCAGAGCAACAATGAAAGAAAACTGATGAAAGTGACCGCGATCAAAAGAATCTATCCTATTCGTGGATTCAATCGTCAAACGGTACGCACAACAATTAACGATTAATGTTTCCTTTAAAATTCACTACTTACCGCTGTCAAACGATTCGATGGAAAAAGTTTGTTTCAAAGTTCTCGAAAATGTAAATTCCTATCAAATTCTCTACCTGCTCGCTGTTAAATAATTTCGATCGAATGAAACGAAATTTCGACGAAAGAAGTTGTTCCAACGTTTTTTCAAATACAAATTATATAGATTGTATCGGAGAGATTTCAAGCTGTTCTCGTCATGTCGCTATCTCCTCGAAGTGAAACATATGATAAAATATTAAACGCTATCTATCGAATTAATCAGATAATCGATAGAGCTGAACGTTACAAGAGAAAACAATATTGCTATGTCGTTATTACCGTCGGCGGTGATAATACCAATACAGGAGGAAACAAAGAGCTCCGTTTGACGTTTGAATCGAGTTTTGAAGGAAGCGGGTGAAAGTATGTCCGAGAGACACAGACTTTCGAAGAGTAACGCGTACCTTAGACATATACATATTATAAATATACATATATATGTATATATATATATATATCTATATATTAATATATACGTGTGTATTAGCACGTTGGTGATTAATGCGTATTAATCACGAATGTGATAATATATAATAATTTACTGTATTATCTCGAGAACGGGGACCAGAGACATCGACTTAAGTTACCAAATCTCGCTGAAACGCGAGATAACGCGCCTCGACTAGCTTCGTACGATCGATCCCGCGAGGTTTTTCCACGGTCCTCTCTTCGGTATAAGAGCAGGACGATGCATTTAATCGATGAGATGTGTCATGGTCGATGAATCGTACGAAACTAGTCACGTACGATTTTCATTTCATTCGCCTTAAACTCGTGGATGTTTTTATTTCTCTCTCTCTCTCTCTCTCTCTCTCCTTTTTCCTTCTTCCCTTTCTGTTACTTTCTACCGCGTTTAACCGCCACGACATTTCAATCGCTTCCCTCCGACATTTACTGTTGTACGTGAAACGATACGATCGTCGAGCCTAACCTGAATCCTACGCGTTTGTTTGAAGTCAATACGAATTCTGGTTTCCACGACCTGGTGAAGATTAGCGTGGCCGAACGAATTTAGAGAACGAGAATCCGGATGTTAACGCGTACGTCTGAAAATATGTGATACTTGCCTTGCGCTGAAATCAGCGTCTACTGTCGAAAGAGAAAGAAGAAAGAATTAGAAGTTTATAAATAGTCCTCGCGAACTCTCGCCTGCCTGGATTTTTTGCGAGAAACTGCTTGGAAAAATTGTTTCGAGCGTGAGCTTGCGACACAGTACGGTACGTACTCTCAGAAAATGGCTTCAACGTTTCGTCAGTATTGCGATTGGCCTGATCGGTGATTCGAAAGGACGCTGAATTTAACATTTAGCGTCCTTCGATCTCTGACACTATAGCTGAATATAAATCTAGAAAAACGTTGCCCGCTGTTTCGTATAAAAGAGACTCACGCTAGATAATATCATCCGACAAATCTGTGTTAACTACTACGTATAAATATAAAATTTGTAACGTTTCAAACAACTGATGAAATACATTAGAGATTTGTGGCAGTGTCAAACAGAAAGTCCCGTTCTATTTGCCGGAGTTAATATCGCCGCGGTGTCTTCCTTTCGTCGACATAGTTTCGTATACGTAGTGCTAACTTCTTCGTTAACCCTCTGCGAATCAACGTGGCTTTCCTGTGGCGAAGGGAACGCGACAACGCGACTACTCTAATTGTTACGATCGTGGTTCGATCGTACCACGATATCTAGAAAGAAACTCTCTATCGGAATTTATATTATTATACAAGCGAACCTTGCATTTCTGTGTGAAGCTTCCAACTCCAAGTTTGACGTAACGTACGATTACTGCTTAAGAGAGAAAGTGACATGCGCGTGAAATCCTTGGTAATGAATGGTGTCTCTCTTTGTTTCTTTTCATTCGACACGTTGACCCAGAGCGCGGAAAAGAGAATCAGCTGAGCTAGTTTAGATATTTTAGTATATTCGTACGACTTTTGTATTCCTCTCCCTCTTTTTTTTATCATCATCTTTAAATATTAATGGTTCTTTACGAACATTATCCCTGTCAAATTACTAAGGATTTCCAAGCATACACGCAACTAAATACCATAAGATTAAATGCAAAAAAAAAAAAGAAGAGTGTATATATACTTGAGTTATGTTTCTATGTAGTATATATATATATATATATATATATATATTATACGAAAAATTATCCATAATACATACATATATATACATATATGTATAGAAATATATTTTCTAAACGAAAGAGTTTTATAAGTGACCATATTCTGCAAACGCATTTCTATGCAATCGTGTATATACACGCGCGCAGCGGTTGTGCGTGTGTATCTACATACGTGTTTCGTCGAAAGAAAGAAATCGTGAGAAATGAGAATATATGCATATGTAGATATACAAACGTAACAAATTATGTATATCGTATTATGTATTCGATTCGAAAAGTGCACAATCAATTATTTCCCGGCCCACTGAATGAATAGTGAAATTCGAAGGACTACACAGAAAGTGAAACAGTGAGAAATTCTAAAGATTAAAAAATATGAAAGAGACTAATTTTCTTTTTACAATAACTGTTCGCACTTCAACTTATAATTGCAATTATCCTCAGATAATATACTTGGAAGATAAAAATTTAATCTCTGTTCGAAAACGAACGAGAAACAAATTTCTCTCTCTCTCTCTCTCTCCCTTTTTCTATGATATATTAAAAAATGAACTATTTGTTTGGTTTATTTATATTATTTCTATCTACTTTGTTTATTTAGAACTGTGACACTTGCAAAAGCTATCTACATTTCCCTTGCTATTAAACTCAGGGAGAACGAATCTCTACGAATTCAATTCACAATCAATTTGAACTAACAACGGATCGCAAAGTACGATGAATTAACGATCCATCTCTGTTATATATCGTAACACAATGAACGTTATTTATGACGTTACTTAAATGATCCAGTACAAAGTTTCACGCGAAATTAACATTCTATAAACCAACGATTTCGTACCATTGTTCTAGACTGAAAAACTACGTGAGATTTATCACGAATGTCGATGGCAGCTAACAGTCGCAAGAATCGTTCGATTTCATCGTCGTATTATATTTCCATACTGGAAAGTTTCTTTTTTTCTTCTTTTCTTTCTTTCTTTTTCGCGACTATGTTTGTTGCGTTTGCAATGCTAAGAAATAATTGAGTGTGTACGATTAATCCGGATGTAATGTACAAACACTCACACACACACACGCACACACAAAGACAGGCATGTGCACGAGGAGTTTGCGCACACGTATACATATATGTATAAGCATACGATTAAATAATAGACATGAACGACGCGAGAAACGGAAATGTATTGTCTTACAATGATGAGTCGCAAATGCGGGAACTTCCTTTCGTGTTGTAAATTGTCGCGATTGTAAAAAGCGTTTCGACGGATTGATATTTTTTTTTTTTTTTTCTTTTCTCCACTTAGGATACGTATCGATGCTGACTTCTTTTTCATCTCCTTTCTTTCTTTCTTACGTTTCTGTTCGTTGGCAAAGTTCGACGAGGATATATCGCGCAATCATGAAATCGAATTTACCGTTAACGTTAGAAAGTATGAAGAAGTTCTACGCCATATTTTTCATGGTTCTTTTATTATTATTATTATTTTTTTTTTTTTTTTAATGTTATCGTACTCTTTCGAAGGAATATAACAATCGAAGCTAACGGTGATACACATTTACCATCCCATTACACGTTCATACTCACTGATCAGAATTGCATACTTCAAGAGAAAACATATTCCTATGCCACATATTAGTTTATATCTGCGCACCATATTATTGTTATCGCTATGATACCCTACGATTTGTATTATTATTATTAATTATTATTATTAATATTATTAATATTATTACTGATGTAGTTTAATGTCACGTTAGTACAATTCTTGTCATTTCGGGTCGATCGACGCACTCTGTGCGAACCCCCATGTTCCACGATGAACACGGATCATGATATTATTTATCGCTGATAACGATAGGAACTGAGTAAAAAAAAAAAGAAATAGTATTTGCAATAGAAATTAATCGCACAAATTAAGTTTTAACACGTTTCTCGTTCGAAATCTATCGTATGTTTCTTTCTTTCTTTCTTTCCTTTTTTTTTTTCTTTCAAAATTAATCGCGAATGAACGAATCGACCGACACTTTTTTACGTGTTTCGAATGCTATTTTTGTTTGATAATGAATTACAGAATTTTACTAGCGTACGTGCATAAACGAACGAGGGAAATATTTTGTAAATATAATATAGCAAATAGTGAACGATACGTCGCGTTGATCGAACATCACGCGTAAAGTGGAGCATCACTATATTTGTAGATACTGAAAGAGGTTTCGGAGAAAATATTTCAACTGGAATCCTCCCTCGATTCGGCCACTATTCATCTAACATTTCAACACGCATAAAATACGCGCTCATACTTTCTTGCGACACGTGATACGGAAAACGAATTTTCAAGAGAATCAGTCCCGTTCGCTAATTTTACTAAGGTACTTAATTTCTGAAACAGGGTGCAATCTTTTTATGGCATGTATTCGTCCTCTAATATTTTACGATTTGAATATTGACTACTGATTTGAATATTGAGAACTTTTCTGGAACATTGGGAATTGTCTTCGAGTTAGATAAAAGAAAGTTGAACGAAAGTTTTGAAACAACTGTGAAAAAGGGAATTCGAAGTTTTGAGCGTCGATTTTATTTCAAAGGAATATGTAAACCTCATTATTGAAACGTGAAATGCAACGTATGAAAATATTACACAGAAAACTCTGACGACGTTCTAAAGATTATAAACAGCGCTTTAAATATATAAATATATATATACGTATACATTTGTGTACAAAACAGAAATATAAACCTCCTAAATAAAATGAGCTGGCCTCTGCAAGCCCTGTTTTACGTAAAAAGTACGTCTTTTTTATTTTATTTTAAAATGTTCATTTTGAAACCTCTTTATTCAGAAATACAAGAATTTATATCAATATATTATCTTTATTTCTGGCATTACAATTTAATCATTTCAAATTATATTTCTTTCATTATATTATAATAAATTTTATTTTATTTTATATTATCTATTTTGGTATACTACTATAACTAGTCTTTTTATGACCCTGTTAATAAAGAGGGCGTTAGTGTTCAATTTTTATAAACTTCCTAACCTGGGATCTTTTTTTGAGTTTGATATTTTTTAAGTAAAAATTTAAATAAAAGGTTAATATTTAGATCTTCATTTAAAGACTTCTTCAAAAATATTAACGCGACGATGCAATCTAAATGTATGTATAAAGATATTTATATATAAAAAAGAAAATTAGAAATGTTACTTTAGGTTATGATCTCATATTGTTTGTTATTGTTAAGCTTGTTTTGATCTGTTAAAAAATTTTATATACAGCAAACTCAGTGTACATAAATACAGTTTTATATAATATTATTTTGAATTGTTTATTAGACATGAAAGAGAAAAACAGCCTGTTGGATTTGTCAAGTGGCAACACATTATTAAACAAAGCAACAAATGATAAAACGTCTGCAAATGATTCAGATATATTATTGAATGAAGAAACAAATAATACAATTACAAATATGACAGGAGATGAAATTTTCAAAACTCTATCTTTATCGAAATTGCAACGTCTTCCTGATGGATTTGCTGATTATGTATCAAAACTTGTTGATCTTAATTTGTGTAATAATTATGTTCATGATCTACCAAGCTCTTTGAACATGCTAACTGGACTGGTATCTTTAAATCTAAATAATAATCAATTGCATTCGCTCCCAGATGTAATTTGTGAATTAAGCAATCTGAGAAAATTATGGGCTTGTGAAAATAAAATAAATCAACTTCCTAAAAATTTAGGAAATTTATCAAATTTAAAGATCTTGTCCTTAAATATGAATCAATTAACGTATCTTCCAAATTCATGTGCAAAATTAAATCAATTAGAAATTTGTAGCCTCAGTGTCAATCAATTTAAAAGAATGCCAAATTGTATAGCCAAAGGAATGAAAAATCTACAAATCCTCAATTTGTCACATAACAAACACATAAATTTGAATGTTTATCCCAAGAGTATTAAGTTGACCGCATTTTACGCAGAAGAAAATGGTAAGTGCATTTCATTTCCAAAGTGGATATTGAGCTCTAGCTATAAAAAGCTTGAAACAGTATCACTGAATGAAACTAGATTTCAAAAATTCAGTTTGCTAAAAAAAACATCTAAATGCCATATTAAAAGATTTTTTATGAAACAGTGTGATCTAAATAGTGAAATTATTGAAAAAATAATCACCGAGATGACAGATCTTGAAGAATTAATAATTGGAAATAATAAAGCATTTCATCCAAATTATTTTTTATTCATGCCCATTAACAAGAAAAGAAAACCATCTAGTGTCAAAATAATTGATATACAAGATACTGGACTTATGGAACTACCCAAGACAATAGAAAGATTCGTAAATCTGTATGATTTGAACTTAAGTTCCAATAACTTACTCTTCTTACCAGAAGAAATATGTACTTTGAAGAATTTGAGCATTTTAATAATGGACAACAATCACTTAGTATGTCTTCCTGAAAATATTGGAAAATTAACATCTTTGAAAGAATTAAAACTGCGTCACAATGAATTGAACAAACTGCCTGAGAGTATAAACTTATTATGCAACTTGGAGTACATGGATCTGTTTGATAATGAATTTGAATCAATGCCAGAAGTAATAGAAAGCTTACCAAATTTGAAAGGACTGGATCTAGAACAAAATTATTTCTCAACTGAATGTTTATGGGTAAGAGCATAAACGGAATACAATGGCTGAAACCAAGCCAAATTTCATTTAAGATCAATTTAACAATTCACTTATTTAAAAAAAAAAAACATTATCATGCAATTTTTATATTAATAAATCAAATCAATAGTATAGGTATAAATATATGAGAGATAATTTGAGAAATTATTGGACGAATTCTACATATGATTGTGAATTTATTTCTGGAGTCAAATCGAGGTCAGACAGTGCAATAAATCTATCGTCATCATCGAATTTTTCTGAAAGTTCTTCACTCAAAACAGAATATATTTCCAATTCGTTGTAAGTTAAAATTAATTAAGTTAAAGTTTCTTATTTCGCTTGCTATTAAAATATTTTTATTTTAGACCAAAGGAGCTGTATGATGAGTACGAGTTTAAGGAACATTGGGATACCTCAGAAGATTCGGCCGACGAATTTGATCCTCATGGTAAAATAAAATTATATGAATTTCATAATTCTACCGACACGATAACTATTTAATTAAAACTTCATGTCATCTCTTGTTAAAGCGAATGCATTTGTAAAACATTTATGAATCTTTGATTCTGTGTAACAATTTAAATAGGTATTTGTAATGATATACATATTTCATTTTCAGAAAATAAGGAACCAAAGCCACGGTTTTATCCCCCTTTAAAGTTTTATCAGCCATATCAACAAATATTTTGTCCTTCAGACTTTCACGAGACCCGCGTTATAACACGAATTAAAAAGATGTTACAGAATGGGACTTTAGTTTGGTCATCAAATCATGAGGAAGGCCAATTCGAAGATCCCTAAACTAAAAGACTGATATTTGTACAAAAGATAGTTCAATGATTCTTAATTGAATTATATTACTACTTTTACTAAGTATTATTATTACTTATTATTTTTCATCAGACAAGTTTAAAGGAAAAAATACGAGTTAATTAAATACTTTTAAGTTAATAATGTTTGGTAGAATAATAGAATTATTACCAAATTTGATAAGTGATTCTTTAACTGTCTTTTGCTTTTATACTTAATTATTTGTATAATTTAATTTAATTTAATTTTAATTTTAATTTGGATAAAAATACTCAAGGAATAATTTAGACAAATTACCAAACTAATAATAAACACGCTGTGTTTTTGCAGATGATCATACATATAATATTTATAATTGTGGAATACAATTTTTTTTTTTGTTAATAGTTCACAATTATTTTTACAATAGGTTTATAAAAATAAGCGAAGACTGATAAATAACTGTTATCATTAATTTTCATACAGTTTTAAATAATCAGTTTTTAGAGGATATCTTTTATCAATATTTAGTTATTATATAGCAATTCATGTACTTGTAAAATTCAATTTTGATCGTGTTACTCTTGATACTCTTCCAGAGTACAATTTTTAATTCTAATAAGATATACATTCCACATATTAATAGAAATTATGTGGTACAAAAATTGAGATCAACATTTATCTTTGTATATTTTCGTATACTATATACTTTTAATACAAAAGTAAAACGTAATGTTCAATTTCATCGCCATATGGTTAAAAAATTATAAACAATAAAATGTTTGTAATCTTTGTAATCAGAAATATTGCCACGAATATTTCTACAATAAAATAAAATAATATATATTGTAAAATGGAGTTTTTAGTTGATAGTTGAAGAAAATACATTGTGTTTGAATTGTTTATAGCTCTTTTACAAATGCTTTGCCTCGTGCGAACGGCAAAGTTTGACTTGCGATTCTGAAATATATCTCTTTATATCGTTTTTTATGGAAATTCAAATGCATAATTTCGTACCTAGATAGTAGATATTTCTGCTGATGATGATGATAACCGGCGATATCACAGTTTTTTCACAGAACGAAAATTTTATAACGTAACGAACGAACGAACTGCAACGGTCACTGCAGTAACGCGCGCGATCCATCTTCGAGAATCGAAAGATCGATACTCTCGAATTCAGAAAGGATCACGTGACACTGCTCTTAAACGCGGGATTTTATGATTTGTTTCGTAACAATTAAAATGATTAACACAATACCAGTGCCAATACATATTACGTTTATTAAAATGTTGAAACAAAATTTTAATGAAATAATAAAATGATTTAATAAAATAAAAAGTAGTGAGAAAACAAAGAATTTTGTTAATATCACATAGTATTATTACCGTAATAAGATTTGATATTTTTATGATATCTCTGTGGTTATTGTTTCCTTTCTGTTTTTTTCTTAACTATTTTAAATATTCGTTCTTAAGTAATCATCAGAGTGCTGAAATAGCAAATGAAATAGTAGTTTATTTACACGTCTCGTTGAAACATACATTCGCCAGTTCTTCTGTTCTTCGTAATTCCTCTTTCCTTCTTTTTTTCTCTTCCTTCTTTCTCTTCGCTTTCCATTTGTGTAGTTCTTTCTTCTCACGTCGTATTTTATCTATATATACAGGTAAGCTGAGTATAATAATACGCATGACATGAATTTAAATATTGAAATCGTATTCTATTTACCTCTAGAATTCAAGATACATCTACAACATTTGCATTGGTCCTTTCGAACGATTCGTGGCATTTTTTCGCATCTCTTCGCAACTATCTTGTCCAAAATTTTCCTTAATTCAAAACAGAATCGTTATATTACTAATAACTTTACAACAAGATGCATCACGTAATTTTAAATAAAATTATTTGCGTGAATGATCGTGATGCATCCTGCCTATCTCCAAATTCTATCGTACCAAGATTCCTCCTTTTTACGCACTTCCTATCCCGATTATTCTGATCCTTTTCCTTTTTCTTATTCTGGCAGCTTCTCTTCTCTTCCTTCTTCGGTTCACGAACAGAGGTCAAACTTTTGATAGAATCGTCAGTACCAATCCGATGATCTACTACGTAACGCGTTTGATAAATTTGATCACACATTTCACATTTCTCTGTACAATCTTCTATATCCGAACAGGAACAAACGTCATCGTCATTCCACTCCAAGTTATCGGTGAAGGTGTTTTTATCCTTTTTATTCACGTTCCGGATGTGCCTAAATTCGAAATATGTAAATGAAAAGAATTTGCGAAATCCAATACTGAAATCAACTCGATATCGTAAGTTAAATTGATCTGCGGCATTTTCAGAATTATCTTCGTGTATCAAAAAAGAAGTTGATTTTTCCAAAAAACAACTTAATTTATTATCATGTTACATTGATTTGAAAAGAAAAATGATAAAATTGCGCTGCAAGTGATAAAAATTTAATTAAAAAGAATGTACAAGGTAATTCATTGTAATTGTAGTTGTATTACGGAATTATCAACTTGATGATAACATCGTGGATGTGCACGTTGATAAAAATGCACGGTCAGATTACGCTCAGTTTCTCTACGATAATTACTTGAATCGCGTACCACGTGCCTTTGAATGATTTCGCTTGTAATAGAAGTAGACACCGACAAGGCAAATGGTAACAAAGAATAGAACGAACAGAATTGAACACCAGATCGACGTGCGTACGGCGGAACCAATCTTCCTCGGTTGGAGGTTCCCTTTCTTTTTCAATCGATGACTCTTGTGACTGAGGGAAACGAAATCGACGAGTTTGAAAAATATTTTGCTGCAGAATGAGAAGGATGGAATATGGAATTCAGTTGAATAGGTCTCGATAGAAAATTGTTTACCAATGGCTATATCATTCCTTTATTGAACTCTTGAATATATACATATGGTGTTTCGAATTATAATTGATAAAATCATTAATCGTCGACAATAATTTTAATTGTACAATTGATAATTCTAAAAAGCGATAGTGAAATGAAAAATTCTTACGATGCAGGGTGTGCTGCTGCAACGATCATTGCCCTTTTCACTCCTTTATTTTGCGCTTTGGAATTTCCGCGATGCTTCATCTTTTTCTTTTTTGTCCTTCTCTTCTTCGTCATTACACGAGTATTTGGATTTTTGTCCATTTCCTGAGCCTGCCTTCTCGACACTCTGTGTCCTGGAAATTCTAACGTGCCTGCTACATCGTGACCCTCCGTATCAAAGAGTTTAATCAATCTGGGATTTTCTCTCACGTACTTTGCCAGGTCGGGTCGTCCTAACCATCTTAAAGTCATTTCCATTGCTGCCCGTCCGGTTGGTTTCATATTTGCTACGAAAAATTGTCACTGTCTATACCTTTCCCATTATTTTTTGTAATCACCAGATTAGCGAATTTAAATCTTTGTTATCAAAAATTAAATTTTACCAATCAACTCTATATTTCTTGTAAATGTATTTCAAACTCAACAAAATATCAATCACATTGTACAATGTAAAAAATACATTAGAGTAAAGAAATAATCTACTTTAACACTACGATTATCTAAGTTAATTCCATTTGTTAGCTTGTTACTTGGAAAATCATGTTTCCATTGTTCAAGATTAAGAAGGCATTCCTCCGACGTTATTGGCATTCGACTCAAGTCTTCACGTGGTGTCTCGCGATTCTTCACTTTACGTTCCATTCTCGTTGGAGTTACTTCGTATACAGCTTGCACAAGTTGCAAACACTCCAGGGCGTTCAATTTCTGCGACAAGTGCACAAGCTCGTGCTCTTCTACGTTGGCGATGCATCGTACCAAAAAATTTTCCTTAAAAAAGGGAAGGAATTTTTTTTCTTTGAAAGAAATCTACAGATTTTTACACGACAGACTCGACTTCTGCAGATTTTCTAAAGAAAATTGTTCAAAGAAACGTGCAACGCAAAGGACGGAAAACACAATATTGTGCAATTAAAAAAATCATTTGATTATCTTCGCACTGTCTTATCGGTGTATCGTTGACGCGTTATCGCGCGATACGATATTGATTCCTGATTAAAACTAAAGTCCTAGCTCAAATTCCTAGGCGCTCACCTTGTTTTCCACAAAAACCACAATCAAAATATAAATCGAGCATACAAATTTCATTCTAAAGTTCACTATGAGATCGGTGAATTACATTTTGTCGTTCAGGCGAGAAAATATGTACTTTTGACAGGTCCACGATCGACAGTCGTTTTCAATGATATCGATTATGAACAGCGATTTATATCATTGAAAACTGAAAAACTGACACTCTCGTTTATAAATTATTAATCGCGCAATGTTAAAGGCTGCATTCACAGCGCACGTACAAGATTCTGTAGAACACATTAACTTGAAGCATGAAGTTGGACGTTGTTTCTCGTTGAAAATATTTCAGAATATCATTCTGTATCGTTGTGAAAGTATAGCAAATAGAATAAAAGCAATCATTCTGTATCGCTGTTTTTACTAAATAAAGCCAGTTATGTTGAGCAAGATAACATTTTTAAGGTTTGATTCTTTTTATTACGTCAGCGTTGCTTCTGACATGTTAACCAATCGATCACGTTCATATCAAGGATATTGAGAAGATTCGACTCGTACGTAAAAATCAGTGCCACGTATCTTTCTTGAAGATTGTGATGAATCAACTCGAAACATGTAACTAAACCGTGTTAATCTCTTGAACCCTCGATGAACTTGCGAAACGTATTAAACGATGCACTGTTTCTTCTTCTGCTCAATCTTACCAGCTCCTTCCTCCAAGTACGCTTTGTTTCAATTATTCAAGTGAAACTCGAAACGAGAACCACCCACAAAAATTCATTCCGTTTAAAATCGCTTTTTACCATTTGCAAAGGTCATTACCGAGGTTGACGTGCCAGAACTGCAGCTGCTCGCGTCGAATTTGAAGCCCGAAGAGTGTGTGAAACTTGTGTCCTTGGACTCTGACAGTGAGCATTAAACGTTACGTTGCTTCGTGAAAATTAACTTTGTACTTTGTACATTGCCGTTCAAGCGTGCGAAGTATTCTTGAATGCTGACGATGTGTATTTAACAGCTCGACTGTCGGAAGCGCAAATAGAGAAGTTAGCTCGAGAGCAAAATTGCTTTCGGAGGCTCGTGAAATGGGTTTGTCACTTGAAAACTGTTACGAGGAACACGTATCCGATCTTGAACAGCCTCCTTGAACGCATCGGCAGGAGAGATTTAATCGCGTGTCTTGCAGAGCTCAGCACGAAAACATCCAAGTCACCGAAAGTGATCCGCGAAGCTCGAACGGATGATCCCGAGTAAGTTGACGAAATATTTAAATACATAATTTATTTGTCAACTACGATTGAATAGCAATATTCTTAGAATGTCACGATAAGTTGTTCTTTTTTGTTCCGTGACGTTTCTCAGCGATTACGAGGAAACAGCCACGACTGTACCGACGAAGAAAGAGAAAGATAGTGATAGCGGCCAAGCTCAACTCTCGGATCAAATGATCGAAAAGATCAGTGGTAATGTTTTCACATGAACGGTCATGTTTTCAACTGTAGCAGCGTACCTTTAATCGTAATGTATTTCGATCATCCGCAGGACGTACCACTATCAAATTGTCGTTGCACAGCGCAGGCATCGTTGTCGCTTCGATCATACTTGTAACCTGTTTGTGCACGTGTTTATGCTCGTATATTGTAAGAAGGAGACTGACGAAAATATACGAAAAAATACGGGGGAAGAGAAAGAAAGGGTAATTGTTAGGTTTCGTAATTTTAAATTAACTAAATTTTAGGATAAATTAAAGGGTAAATTAAAGGGTAATTGTTAGGTTTCGTAGTTTTAAATTTTAGGGCAAATTAAAAGGTAAATTAAAGGTTTCGTAATTTTAAATTAACTAAATTTCTTTCGAAATTTCGAAAGTTGAAAATTTTAGTTCACTCGAAACTTTCACTACTGGAGTGACGCTTTGATTTTTTAACGAATAGATGTTGCAAGTTTATCAAGCGTACAATGTATCTATACGTGGATTTACAGTACGAGTTTACTCACATATTTATTACCTGATAACTAATATTCGAGCTTCTCTATCTGCTAGACAGTAAAAAACAATGAAGCAATGAT
This sequence comes from Frieseomelitta varia, assembly GCF_011392965.1. Taxonomy (NCBI): domain Eukaryota; kingdom Metazoa; phylum Arthropoda; class Insecta; order Hymenoptera; family Apidae; genus Frieseomelitta; species Frieseomelitta varia. Next base: position 276,014 of record NW_025110608.1, on the reverse strand, counting down.
ATTCTTTGCTTATGAATTTTACTTCTTATCAACGGAAAGATTATTCGAAACAATCATCCCCTTTATCCCGTTTATTGTACTTTCGCGAATGCTCATCAAAGTATCTCCTTTTTTAATTTAAAAATCTACGTTATGTTAAATTCCGGCTATTTTTATCGCCGCGAACGAAAATTATTTATTTATTATTAAGAATTTGACATTTTTATCAAAACGCAGCGGTTAAACTATTTTCGAAACTCAAGAATCATTCTACGTTTCAGATTCATTTTATTGTTTCGCGACTCGAGAGTGAATTTAATAGATTGTCTTTCGATTAGTAAATTCATAGAGGATGCGCGGGACGTGTCTAGAAGTTACTTCGTTCGAAAGCCACGGGCAAAAAGGAAACGACCTCCGTCGTACGAAATGGTGCACACGGCCACGGAAAACGCCACCGTGGCGGCACCTCCGCCAAAGGAAGAACCGGAAGAACCAGAACTGCCAGCTTGTTACAGATGCTTCAAGAAGAAACGAAAGAAAAGCACCAGAAGGCCAAACAGATGAAGCTGATGTAACTAAACGTACTGATCTAAGACAAACGTTGAAAGATCCGCAAATGAACTGTATAAAGAGAAACATCTTAAACGTTCCATTGTGTAATTTTTCTTCGTACACGATGGCGACAAAATTTTAACCGCAGAGAAATTTTGTCGGTACACCGTGAACGTTATCTAATCTGAAATTTCATTGACAGAATAATGAATAGATTTTTATGCATTTGTAGGAAACTTTGAATTTACGCGTGATATGAAAACACGTGCAACACGTCTAAAGTACCTTTTAGAATATTTTGTGCGTAAAACAATTCTCTATCAAGTTTCTTCGAGAGTAAATTTGAATAAAAATCGTATATTGATAAAATTTGAAGTCAAGTCGATAAACGTATGTACATACGTAGAAGCTACAGAAGACATTTATTACTCTTAATAAATTATTAGTCAAATATCATCCGACGTTGGTGGTCAAATTATCAAATCGTCTGAAGTTGATTCTCTTCTGTTTGAAATTTGTCAAAATTCGCTCCGTCACTTCGTCAATTTCTCGCGAAACAAGGCGAATGATTATTTTGCTCGTCCCGTTTTGTTAACCTGAAGCGATGAGGGAATTATCTCGGACGCACGAGTGGCCCGTACGGTTAAGCCTCATCGTTATTCTATCGCGATACGATGTCCTCGGCACGATCGACGTCAATTTAAACGAACTGCAGTATTTAGCCGCGCGTCTTAATCCCTTCGAGTGCCGACGCTTGATAGCTGCACTTCATTACACAAGTTACGAGCTACCCAGCAATTTAGCGGACGCTGGTAAAGACCGATCAGTGATTGCAACAACGACACCATCTGTCCTTTCGATTGAAAGAAATGTAATATCGCGATCGTAAGATCAGTTAAGAAAATTAAACCTCGAGTGGTTGGACAGTTGGAGTTTGATAGATTTCAATTTCAATTAATATTTTCATTATATTCGTTTTTCAAATTCTTTTCAAATTACTCGTAGCTCTAGCTTTTCAGAATTTAAGTCGAATGATACACTTTGGATATTCGTGCGTTTGTGGGATTTAAGAGTACAATGTTCGTAGTATGTACTTGACCACAGAACGTTCACGGTATTTAAAAATATTATAATTATATAAATAATTACATAAAAATTATATAAAAATTATATAAAAATTACATAAATTATATAAATAATTATATAAAAATTATATAAAAATTATATAAATTATATAAATAATTATATAAAAATTACATAAATTATATAAATAATTATATATAAATTATATAAATTATATAAATAATTATATAAAAATTATATAAAAATTATATAAATTATATAAATAATTATATAATTATATAATAATTATATAATTATATAATAATTATATAAAATATTCGCAGCATATAATAGTTCATAAAAGTATGAATTTGCACAAATATCCAATATCTAGTTACGACCGCGTTTCATATTTACGATAACTGATTTTACTCGCCTCTTAATCTGAGACAATTTTCAAATTATATTCGATCGATCGCGATTGAAAGTTCCATGCTCGTGCAACAACATATTTCTTTACCACTAAAATTTAACGACCTATATCTCTTTCACTGAAAATAACAATTTGTCTCCGATGGCTGATAATAATATCGATAATCTTGCGAGCAAGAGCGCAACGTGGACGACGATATCCCTTGCATTCGACATCTTGCGCACTGGAACAGTTCACCAGCCGAAGGCAAAGGCAAAACGCACGAGGTTCTCGCTCACAGGCTTCGGCAGATCAATCGAAATGATCTGGCAGATTGGTTGGGCAAGTCCGCGTTCATGCAAATAGGAAAAGATCTCGGCAGGGCGGTGGTAAAGCCATTCGATGAACTCAGCAAAGAAGAAACAGAATTGCCGTAAGTTTCGCGCGATCGTATCGGAACGAGTGACTCAATAATCTTGATACAATATTACAGCGACTTAACACAAAAGCCTTCTGTAATACACCTTGATAAAATTCGCTCTACATCTCTAACCAATTTTAAAATTTATCGTTTTTCCTTTTTCTTTTCTTTTTTTTTTTTTTTTTTTTTCTCATCCTGCAACATCCTCCTTCTCCACGCGATACATAAATCAAACAATCTCTCGCTGCATCAGCCGGATTCCGTGCGAGATCTTCGTCGTTTGAAAAAATATACACGTTTTTGTTGCATTAACATCGTTGGAAATACTATTTGTAGGCGTGAGTGGAACAAATAGCATGGACTTTTATTGAAATACAAATCTTGTATAAATGTATGAACCGTTTGTTGCAATGATGAATTTTTTGAAAAGGATTTTTTATCAAATTATTAAATTGAATAATATTTATTTATAATATTGATATGTAATAGCGAGTGATATGTAATACAGGCTGAACTCAAAAGATTTATAATAGTATTTATAATAGTAGATCAGTTTATGATATTTAGTATTTTAAAGATTTATAATAGTATTTATAATAGTAGATCAGTTTATGATATTTAGTATTTTAAAGATTTATAATAGTATTTATAATAGTAGATCAGTTTATGATATTTAGTATTTTAAAGATTTATAATAGTATTTATAATAGTAGATCAGTTTATGATATTTAGTATTTTAAAGATTTATAATAGTATTTATAATAGTAAATCAGTTTATGATATTTAGTATTTTAAAGATTTATAATAGTATTTTAATGATTATTTTATTGAAATTTGCTAAAATATATATATATATATATATATTATATAAAATTTATATATTTATATTATATAAATATTATATATAAACACTGAAATATTTCAACAATAACAATCAAATATTTAAAAAAAATTTTCTTTAGCACTTGATTATTCATACTAGATAAGTAATGATTATTTACTGAAAATATTTCCTATCTCATGCTATATATCCAACATTCGGTATTTTTAAAAAATATCTCTTTTATATTAATATCGATTACTAATATTTCCATCCCACATTCCATATTTCATATATCATATCTAATCTTCCTACATTTCGCATACCCTGTCACTAATTCTCACCCCTTCACCTAACTTCCGTTGTAACTTTTTCTCATGAATTTCCCACAAAAAGATATAAAATTTTTAGCCTACATGTAAATTTCGTTATTCAAACGAAATAAATTTTCTAGTCCCCAAATTTCTCGCATAGGTAATTTCTCTGAAATTTGCCATTTCACGAAAATGAAATTCGTAGCTCACAAATCTCCCCCAGAAGTCATTTGTGAACATCTCCGAAATCTGTTAGTTCACAAGAATGAAATTTGTAACCCACAAGTTTGACAGTAAGTTTCGCGAGTAGTTTCAGAATCTCTTGTCCCATAAAAGTAAGTCTTGCAGCTTATTTTACGGTCAAAATTTCTAATTCTAACGCGATTCATTTTATAGTTGAATAATTTCGCGGATGCCCAGAAAAATTAGTTTTGCAATTTCTCAATTCCCCAAGTAGAGATATCATGATACATGTAATGTTCTCTCTCTTCAAAGTCATGACAAAGTTTGACGATTTTTCATCGTCAACGGTACAGTTACACTTTCGAACGACAAGATACAAAATGCAAACCTGCGAGATCCCCTGATTGTCGCGGTAAGAACAAAAAAAAAAGAAGAAAAAAGAAAGAAAAAAAAAGAACAAAAGGGAGAGGAAAGTATTATGGAAACGAGAAGGAGAACGTTACGTTTTACCACAAACGGCTTGCTTCAGCTTCCTGTCAGCTTACTGTTACTTTCCACCGATCGCCCGCGCGCGATCGCTCGATCTTGGCAGACGATTTCGCGTGCGTACGATCGCTCTGGATGGAAAGTCGGAAACGTTGGTCATCCAGCGATGAAACAGGCGAGAGACCTTCGAGAGGCGTCCACCTCCGGCGGAGATGAAAGTTTCTGCAGTTTCTGGCCAGCCGTCACGAGCAATTAGAGCGCAAGATCCACGTCTCGTCTCGAGGAAGAGGAGGAGGAGGAACGGAGTTCGTTGCAGCAACCGCGTTCCACCGAGCGGTGCCTCGCTTTCTCAAGTTCTGGGTCACCGGGTCTTCTGTTCGTCGACTCGGTCCAAAACAGGGATAAGAGCCAGTCAATCCGGTCTTGTACGTTCGAGACTCGTGTCCACGATCGTCGAATCGATCGCATCTGCGCTCGCTTCTTCTTCTTTCTTTTTTTTCTTATTTTCCCTTTTTCCGCCTCTTTCTCTCTCTCTCTCTCTCTCTCTCTCTCTCTCTCTCTGCTCTTGTGAGGCGTCTTTTCACCGATTGACACCATTTCTTAACCTTTCCTCGATGAACGATAAATTATAACTTAACCTCTCGTCTCTTAGTATCGGCACTTTTAGCTGGAGACGTGTATGGTTTTCGATTGAAGAGAAAATGAGAAGATCGTAGAAGAAGGCAGAAACAAATTTGTGATGGTATCAAGAAGCATCTAGCTGGCTAGCTGAGGTTGATTCTCTTCTATTTTATCTGGTGCATAGAGTCATTTGAATTTTGAACAACAAATAATTTTTAGTTTCTCACTATGTTTCATAACCTGTTAAAAAAAAAAGAAAATCTTTGAAAGAAGTAATTGTAGATTCAAAGTAGAAATTTTGTCCTTTAAAATGAGCATGCGTTTACGTTACGAGGTTACAAATCGAGAGTTCAAAAATCAAGACATTTTTTCAGTTACAAGTTTACAGATTCTTTAATTTTGCGAAGTAGTATATATCGATATATGTACTTAATATTTTTATAATATATTTTTATTATATTAATATTTAGCTAAAGAATGAATATAATTTTTATAATATATTTATATATTAATATTTAGCTAGAGAATATTAATATATTAATATATAATAATAATATGAAATATATAATAATATAATAATATTAATATGTAATAATATATAATAATATTAATATATTTAATATATTAATATTAATATTTTTATATTAATATTTAGCTAGAGAATGAATATTTTTATAATATATTTTTACATTAATATTTTTATATTAGCTAGAGAATGAGAATTTTTATATTAACATCGACTGAAAAATATATCATTCCATTTACGAAAATCTCCGAAATCCCCCACTTGCAAAAAAATCTAATAGAATTCCCTAATCTAGTAGAGCAATAAAAAAAAAAAAAGAAATGCTATAGAGCAATAACTATTGTTCACAAAATTTTTTCATCTCTCCAGAAACGGAGATATTTACGTTGATAAGTGAAATATCTCGTGTAACATCGCAACGTGAATTATTCCAAAAAAAAACACACAAAAAAAAAAGGAAAAAAAAAAACAATGGGAATTTTTAGAAATGGTTCGCACAATTTTATCGTGCACTTAGACAATTTAACCGAGTGGGAGGCTCGTCAATTGAAAGAAACGGATTACAAACAACGAAACGCCATCCGTATTGTTCTCGTTCAATGCTAATCAGGTGTGGCTGGAGACATGCAAAGCGCGCATAGTGGAATCTCCATAACGCCGAGAGGAAGTCCGTTTACGCGAGTGTGCGTGCGCGAATTCAAAGCGACATCAAAATCGAAAAAGAGGAAACGTTCATTGTTCCATCCGCGGTAGAAAATGTGGAATGGTGATCGTTCGAGCGAGCATAAACAGGAGAAAATCGTCTGGCCACGCAGCTGACAATTACGATGCGTTTTACCGTGCGTTTCCTCTGCTTTGTTTGATCGGTGATCAATCGTCAATAAATTTTCATCTATCTCGAAATTCTTTCGTTCTGAAGATTTCCTGCGTTTCACTAGAGTTTTAACGAAATATTCTGTGTAAAACGTGTAATATATTAATAAAGAGGTATATTACAAATGTATTATAATACATTATAAAAAGGTATATTATAAATATGATATATTATAAAAAATTTTATTATAAATATAATATATTATAAAAAGTTTTATTAGAAATATAATATATTTTAAAAGACATATTACAAATATGATATATTATGAAAAGATATAATATAAATATAATATATTATAAAAAGGTATATTATAAATATATATATAAAAAGATATATTATGAATATAATATATTTTAAAAGGCATATTACAAATATAATATATTTTAAAAGGTATATTATAAATATAATATATTATAAAAAGGTATAATATAAATATAATATATTATAAGAAGGTATATTATAAATATAATATATTTTAAAAGGTATATTATAAATATAATATATTATAAAAAGTTTTATTAGAAATATAATATATTATAAAAAGTTTTATTAGAAATATAATATATTTTAAAAGACATATTACAAATATAATATATTATAAAAAGATATAATATAAATATAATATATTATAAAAAGGTATATTATAAATATATATATTATAAAAAGATATATTATGAATATAATATATTTTAAAAAGCATATTACAAATATAATATATTTTAAAAGGTATATTATAAATATAATATATTATAAAAAGGTATAATATAAATATAATATATTATAAGAAGGTATATTATAAATATATTTTAAAAGGTATATTATAAATATAATATATTTTAAATATAATATATTACAAATATAATATATTTTCTGCTATAACTTGATCGTACAATTTGATTGTTTTGTGGCGAGGATAAATCTTAAGAAACTCAGTAATCTCTCATAATGGTGTGATTTGATCGAAAGAATATCTTTTAAACTAGAAAATTTTTATCATGGTGCAAGAAATGGAAATATTTCTCAAAAATTTCTCATTTTTCTTTTATGCTTTTTCTTTCTTTCTTTCTTTTTCTTTCATGCTCTGTCATTCAGAAATTATTTCAATTATTTTGTGTTTCTTTTTTTGATCCTTTGACAATTGACGAACTGTTTGTAAAATCGAAAAGAATTCAATTTCCTATTTATTTATTGTTATTTTGCTTGGTTGAACTTGCAATTTACTCGGTCCCATTTTTAACGCGGAAAGAAATTTCTGCAAAAACCACCGCAAACAGTGTTCAGAAGATAGTTCTGTTTAGTTTAGAGAAATTCCAAACAAAAAGTCTGCGAGAGTACCCGCGTTTGTGCAATCTATTGCTTGAATTTTTATGTCTCGATTACGCATTGCTTTTAACAGGAAAGCGGATTTTTCCGGAGCTCGTTTGCAAGTGTAATTAGTCTTTGGTTCTTTCTTGACATTTTCACTTCCTCAGCTCGCTAACAAGCAAAGATATTCAGAATTTTGCGGAAATTCTCAATATTGATGATATTCTCTTTTACAAGTATACGTTGTTGTAATATAATAGGTTAGAAATTATGATTTAAACGATCTAGTATGAAAATTGATAGACGAGAAAATGTATAGTGTAACTTGAAATTCGTGTTTTTTCAAGTATTACTTTCTTTGCAAGCAAACGATAATATAATGGCTCATGAAAGTTTTCAAACACGTGTCACAAAACTTTTATGTCTATTACATAAATTCTATTATATTTATATAATTTTATGCTACGTCTATTACATAAAATATTTTGAAATTTTATTAACACTGTATCGAGACACGACTGTCTGTGATCATATTGGTGTGAAAAATTTATAATCAATTTGAGAATGTATTTAGAAGTTAACAAAATATTTATTTCAATCGTACATATTTAGTAGAAATTCGATGTACATAATGAAAATTGTGGTTGTATTGAATTGTATTGAATTGTCTTGTAGATTTGTTTCAAATTTGACCAATATAATCACGATAGTTGCGTTTGACTATAGTTTTAACGAAATTTCGAAATATTCTGTGTAACACGTGTAATATATTAATAAAAAAGTATATTACAAATATATTATAATATAATATATTATAAAAAGGTATATTATAAATATATATTATAATATATTATAAAAAGGTATATTATATAATTTATATAATATATTTTAAAAGGTATATTACAAATATAATATATTTTAAAAGGTACATTACAAATATAATATATTTTAAAAGGTATATTATAAATATAATATATTATAAAAACATATAATATATTAATAAAAAAACTTCTCAAAAGTTCGAATACTTTCGTAAGCGCGAAACATCTCGCACACACATTTCAAGCCTAACCAGTACAATCGCGACACTCTAATAAAAATTAAAATTTTATTTCAAAAGTGAAATAATCTATTAATAAATTTATTCGAAATATCAAACAAGTAGCATACATTTATTTATCTTTACGAGAACATTTCTACAAAATGTTCAAATGTTTCGCGAGCAGAACTCACTCTCTTCGATTAATAATAACTCTGTCTCGTCCAATGAAAACCCCCCAAAAAAACCATTCTCCCAGACAGTCCACAGGCGTGGAGCGCAATGCAAGATCTTTCTCTTCGGAGAAGAATCCTCTGTATATTTAATTAAAGTTCATTGCTCGTCTACACACGGTGGCTGACCTCTGGCATCGATCGGCGCGCGGTGGTTCGACCTTAATCGTGACAGGAAGTTTCGTGACCGATACAGATACGGATTCAGCCGCGAGATACGTTCGTGGTGGCATGGCTTGGAACGTGGCGTGGGCGTCGGAGTCGTTCGTTCGCGTCATTCATGGCCCCGAGCTGTGCGGGCTTTCCCGGCTGCACCAAAAAAAAAAAAAAAAAAAAAAAGAAAAAAAAAGAAAGAAGTCTCTGCCGGTACAAGCGCCGATCGCTGATTATTCATCACGATCGAAATAAACGTTCTCGCAATCTGCTCCGTGGACTTTCGATCGGGAAAGGTATCAAGGTGTTCCAAGAATAGGCAGAACCTCCTTGTGGGAAGACATCGACGGATGAGATATTGAGAGATTGCCGACTGCAGGTCGAACGTAATCGTTATTTCGAACGATTACGCCTCGTCGACGGATGGAGAATTGGGTTTGGAGGACGTAGGATGCATTTCCATGGTGTTGTTCTCCCAATTAGACTGCAGATGTATGCAATTGATGTTTGTGGGCGTGATAATGTATGCCTTGTATTTTCAACAAATGGAATCATTATATTAATGAAATCGTTATATTAAACCATTATATATAATATCATCGTCTTATATGTAATAATTATAATTCTGTTGTAATATAAATATAAATATAAATATAAATATAATGTAATATTATATATATAAATATAAATATATACTTAATATATATTTATATATTATATTATATTATATTAAATAATTATTTTATATTATATTATATTATATTATCATATTATCATTATTATTATATATATTTATATATTTATATTAAATCATTATATTTGATATGTATGTATTAAATATTAAATATATATATTTATAAATAAATATATATAATTGTTATAATATATATTATAACAGAATTATAATTATTGTATGTAACACTCTAATATAATACATATAATAATTTAATATATGCGTACTTAATATATATTAATTAATAATATAGAAAATAACATAGAAAATAATATAGAAAATAACATAAAAATAACATAGAAAACAAATAGCTGCCATTTATATAATTTTCACGGAAATGAAAATGTTGGATATGTACTTTTGTTTCACTAGCCCTCCAAAGTAACTTTTAGGCCCCTTCAAACTGTCCTGCCCCCCTTAAGAGACCCACGGAGCCTCGATCACAGCGGAGAACAGTATCTTTTAAACAAGATCGCCATTCCGGTTATCCTCTCAGAGACCCGCCGACAGAGAAAACGAAAAAAAGAAGGAAAAAGACGAAAGAGATTCTTCAATTAACGGAGAGGCGTCTGGTAAAACACGGTATCACGGCTGTACAACACCAGCCGCAGCAAGAAACAGCGGAAAGAAAGTGCGTGCAAAACGCATTATGCTTTACACGATTCCCAAGTGCTGACGAACGATCCGTGGAATTTCACGGGACGGCTTTCACACGGCGCGATCCCGTGACCAATCGGATCAGCCGGATTTCCAAGGGTCTGTTGTTAATCGATCTGTTCTGATCGGGACGTCGCGATCACGTTGCATCTCGCGGCACACGGGGTGATTGCCGCGTCTCACGGTCCGCCAGTCCGGTCACGAACCGATCTAATCTATTTGGAATCGCTGAAACGATTCCTGTCCCTCGTATCTCCATCGGGCTCGGAACTAGTCGATATTACGCCACTTTCTGGTGCATAATTGACGAGCACCGAGTCGAGACAAGCGGACGAGACTTGGTAAACGGGACTTGGTTCGTGCCAATTTGAGGAAATATTTCTATATTAGAAAAGTGGTCTTTGGTGAATATCGTGAAACGTGGGAAATTTTTGGTGGATAAAGAGTCGGTGAGAGTCTGATGAATTGAAAAAAAAAACCTCGTAAGAATGTATTTTCTTCTTTTTTTAATCAAGTTTTTCTTAGTTGATAACAGATCTATGATTGTTTAATGTATTGATTAGTTGGATCACTTTGGAACAAACGAAACTTTGTCCATTTTTCTGAGACACGAGGATATTATGACGGTAAGTTTGATCTTCGACCATTATCATCGAATCTGAATTGAATTTCACAATGTTGTAAAGAGGTATTGCTGCAATAACAAAATACTTATTTGCTCGAAATGATGATTTTGTGGAATGAATTAATGATTTAGTTATAGTTAACTAAATTTAGCGATACTACTCGTAAATCGCGTTACTCGAAATGCGTTAAATTTAACCGTGGGAATCGTTTTAATTTAAATTCAACGCGTACGCGCTTACCTACGTTCAATTCAAACGGATCGCGAGAAATTTAAAATTCGATCGACGAGTTCGGAGTTACGAAACACGAGAGAGCATCAAAGATTTGCGATTGAAAATCTCTGATTTATCTACGGAAGAATTATTTTCGTCCACTATAGCCACGTTCTGCGGTACATTCAGCTCTTGAATATTCGGCAAATTGACTGATTACTTTATTATACTTTACTGTAACATACAGAGTAAAGATAAAACTTGATAACAACACGAACTTTTATTATTACTGTATCAAACATAAATAATAGGAGTACCCATGTGTAACGTTGTTTTTTGATAGTGCTGCACAAAATTTTATTTTGTTATAATTTTTTTTTCATCATTGTCACCAGATGGCAATGTTTATTAAATTTGAAAAAAACGACATTACTCCTAATATAAAATTCATGATATAATTCCATTCATTAATCCTTTGTTCTAATCAAAATCTGTACGACATCACATTCCATTTCCTTAATATTGTATATATATATCTATATATATATATATATACGATGTAATTTTATATAATATTATAATATTAATATAATTCTATATATTATATATATAAAATCTACTATATAAACTTTCAGATGTGAAATTAAGCAAGACGAAGTAAATTGTAACTGGAAGATGGTAACTGAAAGATCGGTAATCGTGATACGTACGATCTTCATGATTTCATGGATGACCGGGTGAAAGTGTTAATTATTCAGAGATCGTTATAAACTTTGACTCAACGAAGGTGAAAGCAGATCGAACAGTCGTTTTTCGCGATCGAAGCATCACCAAGAGAAAAAGGGGCTGGCAACTGATTGCGGACCGTAACGAGTGACCAAACGAGTATACAATAATTCGTCGTTTTCTTTTCCTATTGAACTCGCCGGTATGATATCACTGGATAGAAATTATTGAGAAGTAATAAATTGATTATTTGTTTTACCTGAATTATACTTAATATAATATATAATGATAATATAATATAATATAAAATAGTGTATAATATATAATTATATTATAATATAATATATAATATAAAATAGTATATAATATATATTATAATATAATATAATATAATATATAATATAAAATAGTATATAATATATAACTATATTATAATATAATATATAATATAAAATTGTAATATAATACTATACTATAATATAATATATAATATATAAATATACTTAAAATTGAGAAAATATTGCAATTTGGAACAAAAGATTCTCGACATGCGTGGCACGTCATTCCAGCGCAAGAGATTAATTACCTAAATCTGGAAACTACTCTCGAGGGTAGTTTCTATTCTTCCTTCGAGATTTCGCCGAGGTTTCCTGCGTTTCAAGCGCAGTTTAATTACCCCTTGACAATCGAGAGGTTCGTAACGAGTCTCGGTGTGGCGATCGGTTCGACGCGATAACCGATCAACACGATCAACTTGATCCGAGCAATTTGTGGGGCGACATATGCGTAATCCTCGCGGCTAATCTCGCGTTGGTCATCTCGTTGTTGTTGTTGTTGTTGTTGTTGTAACTCTATCATAATAATTAATGGAATCGTATTGAACCGTACGACGAAAATAGCCTCCGGGCAAGAATCGTGCAATAAACTATGCTTGTATGTACTACAGTGGCTGTGAAAACTATTCGTAGAGACCACTGTCCTTTTCGATGAAGCGTCTTTTCATTAGCGCCTTTTCCAAAATTTCGTTACACGTGAAAGTATTGTGTATCGATCTTCCGTGATTAGAATTTTCTTTGTCTGTGAGATGAAGAAATTGTTTCTTTCTTTTTATATTCGTTATTTAAAGTTGTATCAAGCTGTGATTAAAATTTTCTTCCATTCTTTTTATATTATTGTATTAATATAATTTTTATATTCTTCTTTTCTTTTTATATTAATATAATATTAATATAAATATATTAATAAATAATATAATATTAAAATAAATATATTAATATAATATTTATATTCTTCCTTTCTTTTTATATTAATAAATAATATAATATTAAAATAAATATATTAATATAATATTTATATTCTTCCTTTCTTTTTCTATTATTTAAAGTCGTATCAAGCACTCGTATGGATTATTAGCAACTTGAAATTTGTTATTTGAAATTTTACAATTTGTTATATAGCTTAAACTGTTCTTTTTATTAAGTTCCAAGATTTAGATACACGTGAAAGTATTGTGCATCGATCTTCCGTGATTAGAATTTTCTTTGTCTGTGAGACGAAGAAATTGTTTCTTTCTTTTTATATTCGTTATTTAAAGTTGTATCAAGCACTCGTGTGGGTTATTAGCGACTTGAAATTAAATCTTACAATTTACTATATAAGTTTTGGAAGGTGTATTAGTTTTAGAATTAATTCTTTATCTTTCACTCTAGGGAAGGACTTATGGTCAATTGATGTCTTTCTTGCACCGGATAAATTGAACTTTGCACAAGTCACAAATTGTTAAAAATTGTTAACCCTTCGTAAGTGAAATGTACGGCAAATTTTTATTTGAGTCAAAAACTAATCGTACAACATAGTTCAAAAATTTCATTGAGTTAATTTGAATTTTTTCTTTCTTTTACATTTTTTTGGAAGCTTAGAACAGTAAGAAAATTCAAGCATGAACAAATTTTTCTGTGAAACAATGGAATAATATTTTTGTCCACAATTTAGCCCAATTGAAAATCTAGGAATTAATAATCATTGCAATTCGTTGTACTTGTAAAAATACAACAGCGAAATAACTATAATTATTTCCAAACTGTAGAGCTTTCGAGTTATATATTAAACGTTACGAAATTCAATATACATGCCACAGCCTAATTAAATAATATGAAAATGCTGTAACACGCGAATATAATGCAAATACACTTTCTGTACGATGCTTCAGCCACTGTACTCGCCTGAGTTACGTGGGATCGTTGAAACGTGTAATTAACAATGGACAATTGTAATGGAGCTTGTGAAATGATCGCGTTCATCTTGATGGATTGTCGAGGACGGTCGGTACGTTTGAAAGCGCCACTTCCTATTTTTGCAGGAAGTCCTGTGACTTACGGGAGAGTTGTTTCAAATCTGCCATGAACGTAACGGTGAACGAGACGGTTAATTAATCGTTTCTTTTTAAATAATTTCATAATAATTACAATTAAGTTTTAATTTTTTTATTACGTGTGATGTTCGTATACTCTTTGTCGAATATACTAAATTATATATCTTTCGGCTAAACAATATATCGAAACACATATCGAATATCTTAGAGAATAATTTGCCTCGAATGTTAGGTAGGAGTGTCAGAGAAAAATCTGTAAATTGTCGATGCTTCTGATTGTAATGATATGCATGATCGCACATGGGATTTTGTTATCGATAGTTATAGAGATATACGACATCGTAAATAACACGATATTAGATAAATTTGTAAATTTGTAAATAATGCGTAATAAGACATTGAAAATATTGTTTTTAATAATTACATTACTTTACATTAAAATTCATACGAAAAATTTCTTTGTTGAACAATTTTTAATAGTCGGAGATATACTTTGATCTAACATAATACCTACATAATATTTTGTATATATTAAAATAAAAATAATAATTGAAATAAAAATTAATAAAACAAAAATGAATAAAAGTGAATTTGAATATATTACAATAAATAATATATATATAATGGAAGAAATGTATATCGATCTCAACAGATTTTTGACAAAAATTAATTGCTATATAATACGATACAAAATCGTAAATTCGTAAATAATACATAATAAGACATTAAGGATATAATCTAATAATAATCTATTATAATATTAACCTATTGATATTAACCTAATAATCTATTATAATATTATTATAATATAATTATAATCAATAACTATATAAGTGATAATAATCTATTATTAATAATAGTCTATAGTTTATTGATAATAATCTATTTTTAATGATAGACATTGTTTCTAATTAACAACTTTCGTACGAGCAATTCTTTTGTATTTTTAATAGCTAGAGATATATTTTGATCTAACATACTACCTACATAATATTTTGAATATATTAAAATTAAAAAAAAAAAATATATATATATATACACTAAAAGAAACACATATCGATCTTAACAGATTCTTGAGAAAAATTCAGGTATTCGATCTTAATCACTGCTTCCTACTTCAGAGTACGAAATACTCTTATTATGAATTAAAATTCTTATTAAGAATTAAAAATCTCTTATCCCCTTATTACTCAAGAATTTAAATCTCTTATCCTCTTATTACTCAAGAATTAAAAGGGGAGAAAAAGGAATAATTGAGAATCAAGAACTGAGAGTTAATTGAGTAATAAAAAGAAGTTGAAACGAGGAAATGCATGCGATAATGCATTCCGTTTGTTATGAAAGCATCGTAAAGAACGGCAAAGCCTTAAAAAAAAAAAAAAAAAAAAAACAGACCTGTGATACTCGATTGCGATCGTTCCTTTACATTTTTTTTACAGGAAGTACGCGAATTAATGCGAAGTTAAGATAATGAACACACACGATGTATCAAGATGTTCTTTCTTTAATGTATGACAGAATGTAAACATTTCGATCGCGATGAAGTCTGAGGTCGTATTAATAGATCGAAATCGCTGTTTCCTACTTTTCAGGAATAGTATATCGTTACAGCAACTTGAGAAAGAAGCTACTACTGTTAGATTACAGTAATACAATGACATGATTTAATTATTGCACAATTATTATTATATTGTATATTGTATATATAATTATTATTATTATCATTATTATTATTGGTATAAAATGTAGTTTCGGTCGTTCGACGCTGATGGAACCGCATTTTTCAAATTTATACGTAACTCTCTTCTTCATTTGTGATGTTAAATTAAGAACAAATACAATTGTTTATTTTTCTTTGTGTATTGAATTAAGAACAAATGAAATCAATATATTAGACATTATTAAATAAAATTAAAAGTTTGCATGGCATTACATCTTCTAATTTTCATAATTTTGTTATTTATTGAAAATTTAACTTTAAAATATAAACATTTGACATTAAAATATTTAAATTTAAAGTATAAACATTTGACTCTAAAATATTTAAATTTAAAGTATAAACATTTGACTCTAAAATATTTAAATTTAAAGTATAAACATTTGACTCTAAAATATTTAAATTTAAAGTATAAACATTTCACTCTAAAATATTTAAATTTAAAGTATAAGCATTTGACTCTAAAATATTTAAATTTAAAGTATAAACATTTGACTCTAAAATATTTAAATTTAAAGTATAAGCATTTGACTCTAAAATATTTAAATTTAAAATATAAACAGAAACTTTTCACTGTATTTTAAAAGAGCGTATAGATTTGACATAAAGAGCAGCTCGCATGAAAGTCATAGAGAAGACAAAAGATGTTACCAATGGTGACGCACAGTTAGCACTTCTACTAACGAAACGTCGAAGTTTGAATCAACGGTCACGGTGATTAAGAGGAGATCGACGGGGCCTCTCGGCCAAGATCAACGATCTACCTCGAGCGGAATCGAAGACCCCTAAGAGGTTGCCCTCGGTCATCTAGAAAGTTGCCGCTCCCATCGCAATAAGAAAGAAAATGGAAGGAGAATTGCAAGAAGCATGAGTGTTTCTTCGCTTTCTTCCTTGTGAACGTTAACCTGACTCGTCCAACGTGATCCAGAATTGGAAATTGTTTATTGGAAAATTTGATTTTAGTTCGACTGTTCTATTAGTTCTATTAGTTCACCAAAATCAAATAAAATATATTGGAAGAAACTAAACCACCAACAACTGTGATGTTTATCTAAATGCTAATTACAATTCGCATTAAATTAACTGGAATAAATAGAATTATATGTGGTTATTTATTGATATTGATTCCAATATCAAGAATATAATTGTTACAATAAAGGAAATATAATTATTTTGGAATATTAAATATATCAAATATAAAATATTAATATAGTTGTATATAAAATGTGATGTACAACATAATTATATTTAATTCTAAAAATAGATAAATATAATAATACAATTGATATTGATTCCAATATCAAGAATATAATTGTTATAATAAAAGAAATATAATTATGGAATACTAAATATCTCAAATATAAAATATTAATACTGAACATAATAGCATAACAATTTTAAATAAATATAATAATATACTTCTATATAAAATGTAATATACAATATAATTTCATTTATTTGTAAATATAGATGAATATAATAATACAATTGATATTGATTCCAATATCAAAAATGTAATTGTTATAATAAAGGAAATATAATTATTTGGAATATTAAATATCTCAAATATATTAATACTGAACATAATAGCATAACAATTTTAAATAAATATAATAATATATAAAATGTATAATTTTATTTATTTATAAACATAGAATAGAATAATACAATTGATATTGACTCCAATATCAAAACTATAATTGTTATAACAAAGGAAATATATAATTATTTGGAATATTAAATATCCCAAATATAAAATATTAATACTGAACATAATAGCATAACAATTTTAAATAAATATAATAATATAGTTGTATATAAAATGTGATGTACAATATAATTATATTTAATTCTAAAAATAGATAAATATAATAACACAATTGATATTGATTCCAATATCAAAAATATAATTGTTATAATAAAGGAAATATAATTATTTGGAATACTAAATATCTCAAATATAAAATATTAATACCGAACATAATAGCATAACAATTTTAAATAAATATAATAATATAGTTGTATATAAAATGTAATATGCAATATAATTATATTTATTTCTAAAAATAGATAAATGTAATAATACAATTTTTAAACAAACTCAGATTAAAATTTAATTTGAATTGAAATTTTGAATCTTTCAATCGTTATCCGTTGCAATTTATTTTACACGCTCGACTAACAAATATCCCAGTAAATAATCCTAAATACTCCATAACGTAGTGATCTTAGTTTCCATTAAAAATAACTAATCTAAAATTCGTCGTTTTGAGGGGGATCTCGTTTCGTGTGTCATCAAAGCTTTCGAAAAACCTGCAAAATCCACCGTAGTCTTGATCAATCGATTTAACTTACTTGCGCCGTTAATGCCGCGGCTCGTATTCCAATGATCCGTTTCAGACGCTCGCGCACGCTTATCTACGACTCGTGTTCATCGTAAACGATTACCACGGGGCAATTGCGAACGATGCAAAGAGAGTGTCGATTTACGGCCGAGGCTTTCCGCCGAAGCAATCGGATTACAGGTAGTAAGCAATCAGGCCGAAGTAATGCAACATCAAGGATCGAGTCGTGATAAAGACGTAATAAGGCGTGCAAGGGTAAACGTGGTGCATGTCTCCGGGAGAGAGACTGTTCGACACGACAATGGCGAGACCGAGCACTTGCCTTCAACCTGTTTTATTTCGATGCCACCTGCCTGAGAAATCAGAGCTACTACGAAACGAATCGTTCCTATGCGAAAATGCGCATACCGACCAACGAAACTTCCCGTATGTACTTCACTTCGAGCAGAGAATTTGGATTCGTCGGCGATATATATTTTTTTTTTTTTTTAATTTTCTCTTTCGTCTCGAATTTTTCTATTTTTCTATTTCTGGATGTTGCTATTATTATTATTTTGGATATTATTATTATTATTATTTCCCAGAATTATCAGAGAGATTAAAATGGCCAAACCTGCGATCATTCGTTTATCGAGATTTATTATTTATGTTTCTTTAGAAAAGAAATTTATTTCTCACATACCATTTGTTTTCTACTTTTGTTTGTTCAAAACACTGGAATCAACGACAAGAGAATTTTTTCGTAGAAATTTAGTATGATATTTATTTTCTGTCTGTGTGCGCAATTTTTTCGTGGAAATTTAGTATGATATTTACTTTCTGTCTTAAAATACGTGTACAAATATTGAAATTATAGTATAAACTATATGGTATATAGTATAGTATAGTATAAAATATTGGAATTACAGTATAAAACACAGGATGTCGGGAAGATATTTTGAAACGAGAGACGTGGAATACGAAAATACTTACTTATTTTCCTCCAACGCGTTAATATCAATTATATCTTATTCTATCCCCAATCAGTCCCAGTTAAAGAAAATGATCAGCGTCATTGAATTTTGTTAAATATTAACAAGATTTCTAATAAAAAAAGTCTCGTTATAATAATCGTCATGTGTGCAGTCGGTGTTTGAAATATAAACAGCATGAAATGAAAGTTTCTGGAAACATAGATTCAACACTTAAAGGAGATTAACGATGAAAAACGTCCTGGATTCCACCTACGCGACTTTCTGACGCCTACATCATTTCAGAATTCTAAGCGAAGAGATTGTCTAGAAGAATTCCTGACCTAGAAGAATCTCCTGATTTAAAAAAAAAAAAAGAAATAACTCTTTTAATTCTCGAATGAAATTGTTTGACTGTTGGAAAATTGCATTAATAATCACGCAGGGATTATTTAAATTACACGTGTCATACGGAGAAATTGTATTTAAAAACAAAGTGAAATTTCATGCGTATCAATTTAATATCTAAACTGACAGGATTAATCTTAAAATCTTGTCGAAATATAAGTTTATTTGAAGACAACGAAATTCTTGTTAACTGGTCGTCTTACAATAAGATTTATTGAATGCACAAATTGATACATTACGACGGAGAAAGCGGATGTATTACTAAATTCATCGACGTAGTACATAACAGCGGTATAAATTCTAACGAGACAGAAATATGTGTAAAATCAAAAGAACTATGATCAACATCGTATAACTAAAACTAGCGTATCTCTCTTTTCCCACGCTAAATCTTCTCACACGATTTTTAATTGACCCGAGTCTTAAATTATCGTTAATCAATTCTCCAGTATTATATTTTTGATACTAAGTCAATCAAGTTGATATTTTCGATATTAAGTTTGATTCTCATTGAAATGACAAATGATTTATTATTTGAATCATAAAAATCGGATGGTTGTGTATCAAATTCAGAGAAAGGTGTTGCAAAGGTGTGCATTTTGGAAGGTGTTGCAAAGAATTGAGAAAAAAAAAAATATTTCGATATTTTATAAAATTTTGATTAGAAGACCAGTTGAATAGCTGAAAGAAATTTTTATCCTGTCGAGAAATAAAAATTTTGGATTGATAGAGTAGAAGTTTACCCAAGGATAATGAAACAGCACATACACAGATTCATACATCGTTGATCGACGAACAGATTTTACGAAAAGAGTTTAACATTTAAAGGATCTAACGTAATTAGAATTATTAATGTTATTCTTAGTAGAATCTAACGTAATTAGAATTATTAATGTTATTCTTAGTAGAATCTAATGTAATTAGAATTATTAATGTTATTCTTAGTTAGATCTAATCTAAAGAATATTACATTTTTATGACGTACAACATCTTCTCTATTTCCTCGTGAAAAATTGAAGAGATTTAATCAAAGAAATTTGTTCAAATGGATCCGCTGACGTTCTAATGTCGAAACATTATATAAGGAAGGAAGCTACTTTCGACATTTATATTTTGCACTATTTTAACACGCGGTGTTTGAAACAACTTTCGCAGGTGATTGGATGGGCCCGAGGTTACCACTTTCGGAACACCTTTCCCGGCGAATGAAAGTATCAAACGAGGTTCACAATTTTTAATGACATGGATTTCAATGAAGCGTCGGATGAATCTGTAATTTCATCAAGTGGAGAAAGGAGTCGTTACAAATATCAACTAGAGCCAAATGCTTCCTGGTGAATGTCGATTGATTTCATAGCTACCTTATATAATTCCACATGGGATGAATCTTTGAAAGAAAATTGAGAATTTGATTTATCCTTCTTTGGCAATAAATATATTAAATATATATATATTAAATGTTAAATATTAAATATTAAACATATATTAATAAATATATTAAATATTAAATATTGGATATATCTAAATATATTAAATACTAAATATTGAATATATCTAAATAATTAAATATTAAATATTGAATATATATAAATATATTATAATATTAGTAGATTTATCGCTTAAACTTTTATCTCGTCTGTGTCTTCGTGAAAGTCCTTTATATTATTTTATTATTATTTATTATTATTTAATATTTATTTTATTATTATTTTATTATTATTTAATATTTATTTTATTATTATTTTATTATTATTTTATTATTATTTAATATTAATATTTGTATCGTTATGTACTTTATTTCAATATATTATATTTTATATAATAATAATAATATAAAGGATCTGAATGACTGAAATGTAACATCTCATTTGTATATTATCTTTGCATTGTATATTCTATTTTTTGGATTCTCAATAACACACTATTGTAAGTTTCTAAAATTATCACACAACTCTACGAAATTGTCACGAGTTTATAAAATTGATGATTTATCATTTACCTACGTAAATTTGATTTAATTTCATTGTAAATCTGTAAATCTGTTGTATTTTCCTTTATAAATTTTTATTCCTTTAATAAAATATATATAAATTCTACTTCACAAGTTTTCTATGTATATATATCAAAGATTGGTCAATTTTGAAGTTTCAACACGTTATAATAACTCGACCATAATACTATTGACAAGTAAAAATAAAAATCGCGTCGGGAGAAAAAAAAACACTCTCAAGAAATTTTGACATTTCAAACATCAGCACATTGTAAATGCTAACGAATAACGGAAACTCGATAAATATTATGTACCAACGATCCTACGCGAATAACATAAATATGCAAATCTCGAAATCGTAGTGATTCCCCTTTAAATCATCGCGATTACGTCCAGCTAAAAATAATCTCTCGAGAGAGGCTCGCACTTTGTTCTCGTTTAAACAAGGCTCGCCAACTATCGCCAAGATTTCTGAGTCAGAAAAATATAGTCACTTAGCTCTCGTTCTCACGACGAGGAATATTTACGAGATACTGACATAACCTCTGTCTCTTGTTTCAGAAGGAGTGCAAACTGACTCTAGTCCAAGTGGAATCGTCCATTATCCAAACAGACATCGTATCTTCGCAATAAAGGTACAGTTTTCGTATTTTCTTTCTAATTCTTGGCTAGTAACTTTCAGTTTTTCGGTGTTACATTCGATTTCTTTTTTTTTTTTCATTATTATAGTTTATTTATTATTACAATCATTTATAATAATAATATAATTATTTATAATTATTTTGCTCGTGAAATTATTTAAAAAATTGACTTCGATTTTGAGATAAGATTACTGTTAATTTACTGTGATTATAATTATTATTTATTATTATTTATTACTGATTATAATTATTATTTATTATTATTTATCACTGATTATAATTATTATTTATTATTATTTATTACTATTTGTTATTTCTTACAAAATATTATTTAATTATTTATTATTATTTATTACTATTTATTATTTCTTACAAAATATAAGAGTTGACTTTTATTTCAAAGTGAAATGATCTTAAAATAAATTAGCACGTGTGATTGATCTGTCATCGTTTGAATTACATATAACGAAGAGTACAGTCTTGCAAATTTCTTTACAAGAACAACGTATTCTCCTCTCGAGATAATTATTCGAGGCAATTTAAATCCAGAAAAACAATGCTCCTCATTAGCACACTTACGATCTGTATGTGCTTTCACGAAGATTTCAACGCTTTTAAAGACCATCGATAATTCATTCCATCGTACAAGGAACACATCCGGCCTGTTAGCTGTGTTAAAAACGATTCTTTACTTTCTACTTGTCGTACAGCCACACGCAGAACAAACAACACGAACAACCTAGCCACATGTAAATTATCCTAAAGATCATCTCTACGTGTATGAGAAATAAAGGGTGGAGGGCGGGGGGGGGGGGTAAAAGTTTCTTAGAGCTCGTCAACTTAATGTAGACTATCTCGAAACGTATTAAGCACGCATAATTCTTCGTACTTCGTTTCGAGATGTTACGCATACTTTACGCACGATTTCTCTTCATGTATCTAAGAGTGAAAATGGATTACCGAGAAAATTACGAGATCGTCCTTGATGGTTGGGACAGGGATAGTGAAAGTGACGGAAATAAACAACTTTTGCGATAGTGATGATATGTAGACGAATGTTTTGAGTGTTTTGGTAGAAGAATGATTAACAGATTTGCGATACGCCACTTATTTCTCGAACATAGCGGAGGATAGCAGAATTTTGACAAAGATTTCTGTCACGAATTTACCTGATTATAAATTATAAATGTATAAATTGTAAATATTGTAAATTATTAATCACAAATTGTAAATATTATAAATTATTAATTATAAATTATAAATATTACAAATTATTAATTATAAATTATAAATATTACAAATTATTAATTATAAATTATAAATATTATAAATTATTAATTATAAATTATAAATATGTAAATTAAAAAATTAAGTGATGAATTATTAATTATAAATATATAAATTAAAAAATTAAATTAAATATTAAAAAATTAAATTAAATTAATATAAATTATTAATTATAAATTATAAATTATGTAAATATTATAAATTATTAATTATAAATTATAAATTATGTAAATATTATAAATTATAAATTATAAATTATAAATATATAAATTAAAAAATTAAATTAAATTATAAATTATAAATTATAAATTATAATTTATAACTGATAAATTATAAGTTATAAGTAATAAATTATGAATTATAAATATATACGTCTATTGTCTGAATGTATTAACCCCTTGATTTTTATAACCCTCGATTCAGAAAAGCTTGACATACTTGTAGAATATTATTCGTGAAAATCTCCTTACTTAATTAAACAAAGAAATTCAGTCTTAAATTATTCCATTTTAATCAAATTTGTTTTCAACGATTGAATTAAAACTACGCAATCTAATTGTAGAAATTATCGAAGAAATTATCACTCTGCTTTAAAAAAGAAAAGAATTCAGCAACTGCGAAAGGTAAATTCAACCCTAACGAATGAAGCAATCCGATTTAACTCCAAAAACTTCAACCGTCCTTGACTTAACTTCTAATTTGACTTTAATACTACATTCACCTGCGATTCAAAATTGAAAATTCTGCTCCTTGAAACTTTCTTCCACGAAGAACTCTCTAAATTTTCTAAAATCAAGCCACCGGTGACGTTTGAAAATAAAACTCGCGCCAATTTCGATATCGTGGCATCGAGTTGTCATTAACCTGGATTTATAAAAAAAAACGCAACGCAATCAATTACCACCCGATGTGTGTCGTGCAAGAAGCTGAACGCGTGCGTGTACCTCGTCGACCGTGGAAAAGAATCGTTTTCACAGCGGGAGGAAGGGAGGCGGTGAGGGGGAGGGGAAACTATGTAAAGGAGGAAGCAAGCTCGCTTTGCAAACGGAAGGAAATTGAAGAACCGCTTGAAGAAAAAAGAAAAAAAAGATTCGCAGAGTTGGATTTTAATTAACGGACCGCTGCATAATGAGGCAAGTGATACTGGAACGAGGACAGTGTTGTCGAGAAGCATACTAATTGCGGCTTAATGCACGCCGTGCTTCCTCCGCTTGCTGACAATTATGCTTCTAATTATCTACTTACTCGTACGTTTTTATTCGCTCTCGCCGGATTAATTTATTTCAATGGGCTCGTTATCCCTTTGCTGTCAGGGAAACAGTTGTTGCAATAGTAATAAATATTTGACGTTGTTAATTGAGGAAAGTATGGTTTTACAAGTGTATCAGAAATTGTCAGAAGGTGAAGAGTTCTTTTTTTCAAATGGGAATATTTCATTATATATAGGGAATATTATATATTATAGTTGTATATATAAAGTTATTAAATGGTGGTTGATTAATTATGTAATAAATTTGTTTGTTGTTCTATTGTATTGATGACAACGATGGTCAGAAAAAATTGGTAATGAGAGAGCTGAAACGTAATTTTGAATTAGTACGTAGCACGTAATTTTTAAGTAGTACGAACCGTACGTGCACAGTCGTATACGCCGTAGGATATATATTATAAGTAAAAATGGACGTACACTATCAGACAAAGTACTGCGAACTCGTATCACGAGAGAATATTTTTCGACACTTAAAATACTTTTGTGTATATAGAACTATAAGGCAAATTCTAAAATTCCGAAATTGCAAAATTCGATTATATTATTTTTATATCATTAAGTATAATAGATTATTATATTATTTTTACATTTTTTTTATATTGTTATTAAATATTTTGCGAATGCATCGAATGTACATAAATATAAAATTTCAGAATAATTTCTAAAATTCGAGATCTCTAGAACTCTGAAATTACAAAATTCCAAAGTTCCGAAGCTATGAGATTCTAAAATTACCAAAATTCCGAAAAACAAAACACTCGCGATACAAAATGATAATAGTGGAAAATGGAAGTGAGCTAGCCAAAGAATGAAATGGCTTTTCGATGCGAATCGAATGTCCGACTGAGATAAACCGAGATATATCATACGTGCACACTGTGTGTACTATGAAGTACTCCGATGTTTATCGGAACAGCTGCTGCAGAAATCAATTAATCAAATAAAGAAGTACACGACACGGGGTTACGAGGCGTAGCGTTACGTGCGTTACGACGTGCGCAAGAACAATAGAAAATAGATTACTACGTGGATTATTCCGTTATCGGTAATAATCGTAATTCAGTTAAGAGGTCAGAGATATGTCAGAACACAGAGGAAACAAATTTGTTCGCTGTCAGATTGACAGCCTCTTTAATTTATAAGGTAGACGATGTTCAATCAATTGGATTATAAGGTAGAACGATGTTCGGTCAACTGCAGAAATTCTATTATGACATCGATAATATCAAGTATCAACTTTCAGTTCTTTTTTGATTTTAATGAAAGATAAAATTAAATCTTAATAGAATGTATATAGCGAAGTTTAAAAATTATTTTATAACTCTAATACTAACTATAATATATATTATTATTATTTTTATTGTTGTTGTTGTTGTTGTTATTGTTGTTGTTGTTATTGGCCATGACGTATAACCATGTGGAAATTCTATTATGACAGCCTAAACTTTTAATCCTCTCTAGATCTTAATAGTGTCTACCACGAAATTAATAAAACTAAAATAAATACCACAATCTTAATGAAACCTAAAAAACTACTTTCAAGATATCATGGATGATTATGTTACAAGAATTTGAAACATTTGATTGTATTTTCTGACAGGGATTAGCAATAAAATTAAATTGCATAAAAAAATTCCAGAATCGAACAACGTGAAACTTAAATTCTTACTGCTTCGAATATCCAATGATACCAAGTTATATATAAAAAAAAATCTATAATATAAAAAACATCTTAAAATTCCTAGCAATACTAAACTAAACTAACAATATTAAACGATGCCAATCTTAATGATACTAAACTAAATTTAACAATTTTAAACGATACCAATCTTAATAATACTGAACTAAACTTAACAATACTAAACAATACCAATCTTAATAATACTAAGCTAAACTTAACAATACTAAACAATACCAATCTTAATAATGCTAAGCTAAACTTAACAATACTAAATAATACAAATTTTAATAATACTAAGCTAAACTTAACAATACTAAACAATACCAATCTTAATAATACTAAGCTAAACTTGACAATATTAAACAATACCAATTTTAATTTTTCTAATACTAAATTAAACTTGACAGTACTAAACAATACCAATCTTAATAATACTAAACTGAACTTAATAATACTAAATTAAACTTAATAATAACTAAACTTAATAATACTAAATTAAACTTAACAATACTAAACAATACCAATTTTAATAATACTAAACTAAACTTGACAATACTAAACAATACCCATCTTAATAATACTGAACTAATCTTAACAATACTAAATAATACCAATCTTAATAATACTAAGCTAAACTTAACAATACTAAACAATACCAATCTTAATAATACTAAACTAAACTTGACAATATTAAACAATACCCATCTTAATAATACTGAACTAAACTTAACAATATTAAGTAATACCAATCTTAATAATACTAAGCTAAACTTAACAATACTAAACAATACCCATCTTAATAATACTGAACTAAACTTAACAATACTAAGTAATACCAATCTTAATAATACTAAGCTAAACTTAACAATACTAAACAATACCAATCTTAATAATACTAAGCTAAACTTGACAATATTAAACAATACCAATCTTAATAATACTAAGCTAAACTTAACAATACTAAACAATACCCATCTTAATAATACTAAACAATACTAAACAATACCAATCTTGACAATACCAAAACTGAGTATCGCGAGCTTGATAAAACTACAATAAATATTAAATCCACTATATTCCTCGATCCACTGCAACAAAACGCAAACTTAACAGCGAGTTAAGTGCACGTTCGCGCTGGATGGATCTCCGCAGAGTGAGAAGACGCGTCGAGAGAACGATTTCCTATCGGCAACGAAAAGAGGAGTACCTATCGGCAGCGAACGTCTCTCCGGCTAACGTTTCATTCGAACAGTTGGAAACGTTATTCACGTATCTGTGAAACAGTTTCTCGGAACGGAACGAGAGACGGGGAATCGGCGGCCGCGGCGTCGTTAAGATCAGATTCTATCTGGTACGTGTGTACCGCGGCAGCGGTCTATCGAATAAACAGCAAGTATTGTCGAGAAGAGAGTACGTTGACCGATCAGCCGAGTAGACAGATGGCTGAAGCTCTTCACGGGAAGTTTATCCCGCGTTGGCAGCGCGCTGTCTAACAGCAATGGCCTGGATTTCCTTGGGAACGGGGTTTCCAAACGCGCGCGTATTTCGTATCAAGATCGTTCGTTCCGCGAGCTGCGAGAACTGGATGGACGTAGGGACGAAATTGCGGTAGAAGTCGAGCAAGGAATATTTTTACATACGTAAGTACGTGTATACGTACGTAGAAGGCACGGAATGGTGTTATTTTTCTTTTGGCCTTTTCTCGCTGGATCTTGGTCCTTTTTTTGCAGGTTTCTCGTTAATGGATGAACGTAATTTTCATGATAATTTTCATGTCTCGAACGAACAGTTGTCTCGTAATCTCTCACGTTGCAAACGTGACTCTCGCCATCTTTCAATTTCATTCGAGAGTATTTCATATCGAGACACTGAGACTTTTAACTTGAGAACTTTGTTATCATTGTGAAACTTTTGTGAGGGAATTTAGAGATCCAAGAGTACAAATATTCGCAATTTAATTTTCGAATTGCTGTTCATTACCGGCAACTTGCGATTTACGACTCGTAATAATTAATTTCACCCCTCGCGTGGGAAAATTTCCTCCGCGAGGAAACGTGGGGAAGAACTTCCGTGAAACTTTGGTTTTGAGAAAGTTACACGACGATACTCGCGCGACGGAACATCTTGCGCGCAGAGACGGTATAAAATTAAAAGACGGTGGAATAAATTTCTCGTCGCAGCTCTTTCAAGCCTCTTTCTACTCTCGGAGAATCCAGTTGGTGAAAATTGTGCAAGAAAAATTTCGTCGAAAAGAAAACAATAAATTTGAAGTTTCAATTTCTTCTCTGAGATTATAGTATAATGAATTATCACTGCAACTTTATTCACACCGTGTATGCACGACAAGAGTCGATCGAAAAGAAACCGATACCGGAAGACACCTCGATCGCGATTGCACCGTGACCGGACATTCCCTCCTCCCCCTTTCGATCGTTATTCTCTATCGGAGCGCGCGATAATCGCGTGCACAACGTCAGAAAAATCTCTGGATCGAGAGAGAGCTCAGGTTAACGAGAGATCACGCGGAAAATTCTTTAATCCTATTAAGGGAGTGTTCTGGTTAATCCGGCTTAAAAGAATCAATTTTTTTCTTTCACATTTTCTCAAAGCATATGCTTTCGAAAATGTCTATCTAAAAGGATTTGTTTGAATTCGTAAAATTAGCAAAGTTATAGATGTTTAAAGGAAAGAGTGTAACTGCTGGCAACGTGAGTATGAATATTTTTCTACAACGGGTAACAAAACCTTCAAATGTGTTTTTCTTGAAAAAATATTTTATTTGATAATATTATTATTTATTTTTATATTATTCTTATTTTATAATATTATTATTTATTTTTATATTATTCTTATTGTATAATATATTTATTTATTTTTATATTATTCTTATTTTATAATATTATTGTTTATTTTTATATTATTCTTATTTTATAATATTATTGTTTATTTTTATATTATTATTATTTTATAATATTATTATTTATTTTTATATTATTCTTATTTTATAATATTATTATTTATTTTTATATTATTCTTATTTTATAATATATTTATTTATTTTTATATTATTAGTATTTTATAATATTATTATTTATTTTTATATTATTCTTATTTTATAATATTATTATTTATTTTTATATTATTATTATTTTATAATAGTAATATTTATTTTTATATTATTATTTTATAATATTAATATTTACTTTTATATTATTATTATTTCATAATGTTTTATTTTTTGTACTGCCCGATTGATTGTAAGTATGAATACTTTTGTACAACGGGTAACAAAACATTCAAATATGTTTTTCTTCAAAAAATATTTTATTTTATAATATTATTATTTATTTTTATATTATTATTATTTTATAATATTTTATTTTTTGTACTGCCCGATTGATTGTAAGTATGAATATTTTATATAACAGGTAACAAGAACTTTGGATGTGTTTCTCTCAAATCTATATTTTTTAAACTGGCTGACAGGATATCTCACGCTTTAGTTGACCGATTGACTTGAAATTTGGAGAAGATGTTCACCTAATGTACCTTGCAAATGATTCACACGCTCGCATAGATTACGATAGTATCTTGTTCACATCCGGGTGAGGAACATCGACTGTTAACGTCGTTGAGATTGGAAGAATTGACTTTCCTCGCAACGATGACTTTCGAGGATCGATGAGGTTGACTTGAATTTTTAATTTCTCCTTTTACAGGAGAATGGTTTTCTTTAGATTCACTGAGAATACTTGATGTTGGTGAATAATGTGTATGGAAGTGAACCTTTTAATCGAAAATAACATTAAATAAATTTAATATTAAGTAATATCAAGATCTGAAGTAATAATTAAGTATAGTTTTTTAAATACTCCAAGTAATATCTTTTGGGGGAAGATTAAAGAATATATGGAAATGAATTTTCTAAATTTAATATAAAATAAAATAATATCAAGCTTTGAAGTAATAATTGTATAATTTTTTAACTACTTGAAGTAATATCTTTTGGGGAGAGATTGAAGAATAAATGGAAAACGAATGTTTCAATCGAAAATGATATTGAATAAATTTAATATTAAATAATATCAAGATCTAAAGTAATAATTGTATAATTTTTTAAATACTTCAAGTAATATTTCTTGGGCAGGGAGATTGAAATTACGCTTGAAGAAATTAATAATTCTATATCAAAAGACTGTGAAAATACGTCATTAAACAAATGTATAATAATTCTTCTGTTACATTTACAATAACTCTATTTTTCAAGGCTGCTTTATCTTCGTCTTTCATTTCATCACAATGATAAAAAAAAATAATTGTACTATGCAATATTATACTACGTATAATTATTTAAAAAAGATTGCAATCAGTTATAATTCTTCTTTCTCGTAAATGAATAAAATTTTCCACGTTTGTTAATTTCAAAAAAAAAAAAAAAAAGAATCCCACACACTCCGATTTTTGTTAACATTCAGAAATTCATGTAATTGTTGGAATTGTATGATATAAAAATAGCTTTGAAACACAATGGAACTGTTTCGGTGTATAAATTTTGTGGCTTCGATCGATGGAATCTCTCGATCTTGAATTCCACGGAATATCTGATCGTCGGCGTTCTCGTGCACGGATTCAATTATCCGTATTTAATCGTGACTCGCGATATTTGATCAAATATAATGCAATAGGTATCTACGAACTTTTTCTTCAATCACATTAGGATAAACAGAATATTTTTGAACCTAATCGAATTCTAGAAACCGGTGATGTTCTTGCTCTTCTCACTATCTATAGAACATCGGTAATACTGATAATACCTGCGAAATTTCTCTTTAATCGAAAATAAAATTGAAATATAAAGTTACAGATAAAATGATGTTATTATTGTAAATTATTATATAATATATTGATATAATATTATAATATAAATATATATTATATTGAAAATAATGTTACTATTGTAAATTATTATAATATAATGTATATATATATATATATATATATATATAATAATAATTAATATATATAATATAATATAAATGATGTTATTATTGTAAATTATTATAATATAATATATATTATAATAATTTATTATTATAATGTATATTAATATATGTATTAATATATATATATTAATTATTATAAAGAATAATTATTATGATAGAATATAAGAAATATTATTTGAGTTCTATTTCTTCTCATTATAAAATTCCCTTTAAACATTATAAAGAGAAATTAATATTAGAAATCCTTTAATTTCGTAATCTGTTTCAATCACAATTCAACAGAATTATCACTCTTATTATTAATTCATTATACGGCAGTTTCTAAAATATTTTATCGTTATAAAAGTTTCCAAACGTAAATTTTACCGACCAGACCTCTTCCGCGCATTCCTAAACGCGTATATTCACATTCAATTTTATGAAGTTCGTGACACGCCTAACTAACAAAAAGTTCGTTCACTCTTCAAGGAACCTACATGTCTGAAAAGCGTGCAGCGTAAGAAACAGTTGCCTAATGAACTGTATTTCAGCGGTTATAAATGAAAGAACTAGCTTGTAAAATGCATATCCGTTACCTTTACGATCTCGCTGCTCTAGTGGAATAACCACCAACGTACGAATGATTTTGGATAATTTGCTAATTACTCCGACGGTTGTGGAAGCTTCCTGGCATGAATTGCTGGAGGAACTTAATTTTCTTCGAACATTCGAAAATATTTCTGACGAGACAGCACGCATAGTGCGATCTGAATTAATTGTTCAAGTGTAATTGAATAATTGGAGAATCCACGTTCGTACAACGTAGCAGCTGTAGAGCGAACTTTTAGAAAATTCGTTTCGAAAATTTTTAACTTGCTCTGTTTCTGCAATTTTTAATTCGTACGTATGATTCGTACGTAATTCTTGAAAAATTAAAACTCACGTATGAATGTAATATAAAAATTTATTAAAAACTTGATTCATATATATATGGAAATTCTTGAAAAATTAAAACACACTACTTGAAGAAATGTAAGTAAATGTAAGTCATTGAACGTTCGTATATGGTAGACAAAAATTTTAGAGTTCAAGACAATAATTGATCTTCCTTGAGACTCGCAATCGATAATACTTTAAAATATTACTAATATATACTATTTAAAATATTTTAAAATATATACTATATATTATATACTAAATATACTATATACTGTATGCTAAATATACTATATTTAGCATACATATACTATATACTGTATAAATATATATGCTGTATACTGTATGCTAAATATACTAGATACTGTATACTGTATACTAAATATACTATATACTGTATACTGTATACTAAATATACTATATACTATATACTGTATACTAAATATACTATATTCTATATACTGTATACTAACTATATACTCTATACTAATATACTATATACTGTATATTGTATACTAAATATACTATATACTGTGTACTAAATATACTATATACTGTATACTGTATACTAAATATATTATATACTGTATACTGTTTACTAAATATACTATATACTGTATACTGTATACTAAATATATTATATACTGTATACTGTATACTAAATATACTATATACTGTATACTGTATACTAAATATATTATATACTGTATACTGTATACTAAATATACTTTATACTATATACTAAATATATACTATTTTAAAATATACGTGAAATAGAGAATAATCAATCATTCAGTTCTCTCTCTCTCTCTCTCTCTCTCTCTCTCTCTCTCTCCTCAAAAACTTTTTACATTTTATCCCCCCGAGAAAGAAATACTTACAAACTATAAGAAATACTCACTTAAAAACCACTTAAAAGTTACTGCTCAAATGAACTTAATGTCGTGAGTTTCGATGACAAGAAAAAAAGAGAAGGGAAGAAAAGGCTGTGAAACAAATATACGAGGAGAAGAGAAAGAAGAGGACGATGGAGAGAGACGGGCGAAGAAATGAGATAGAAATAATGGCACGAAACCGACGACGAGTTCCATCGCTGTCCAACGTAGCGAACGTCATCGTCTAACAGCGAGATGAGAACCAGACCCAGGCTGCGGCCACGCAGCAGGATGCAGGCGACAAAACGAGGAAGAAGAGAAGTCGCGATGGTGGTCGATGGAAAAAACAGTGAAAACCAAGCGATTCGTGTCGTTATCCGTTAGCGGCCGATCTTGTTGCCGGGGTCCACCCGTTACATACGTAACACGCGCACCTGAGAAACGGTAAAACGGCTCCATCTGACCCGACCGTAGACCCGCATTGTGTCCCTCGAACCAAGAAACTGGAACAATCGTTTGTTTGAGCCAACTTAGCCAATGAATTCTGTCGAGCGTCGATGTGCGACTGGCCACTGTTAATTGAATTTCAACTGGTCAACTGTTGTGTGTCGATGGTCGCAGTTACGAGAACAGCACCAAGAGAGATTAGATTCAACCAAGAGAATGAAATCTAGCTCGCTATGAAGAAAGAAAAAATTCTTTTTGTTATCGATTGTTCGCGAAAGAATTGCAGAATTGAAAATGCAGATGAAGTTTTATATTCCCGGGAATATCACCGTAAACAGTGGAGATTCTTAGAAATTATGTAATTTATATAGTGCAATTTATTTTTTACGTTACTTCACGAAGGTAATTGTTAGCGTTGCGTTGTTAAAAGATTGAATTCACGAGTTGAAATCTTTTTGAATTTGGAATTATTAAAAACGCGCATTACAGTTGAAGATAACTCTCTTCATTCTTCTGGCTTTTCTGGCGATTATTTTTATTATTTTACAAATAACAGTGTAAGAAAAATGTAAGAAAAATAAATGATAACGTAAATCGCGAGAACTGTCAGAAATAGAATTTTCACAATGAAAGAATGAGAAGATGAAAATCAAGACAGAAGTGATAAAAAAGAAATTACTTTTATATAATGCAAAGAACTTCCTCGCTTCGTCACTTTTTATTTAATACCGAATGATAATAATCCAATTTTTCTTTAATGGACACGAACGGCCTGTTTGCAGATGCCAATTCCAATAATTACGATTATGTAGAACCGTCGAGTAAACGATGAAAGAAGCGTAAGAATGGACTTGCGAGTAGCGAAAAAATAACACACGAGGGTATTATGGTGGTCACGGTGCGTGAAACCGCGAAATGGATTGCTGCCTTTCGGTCTGGCCATTAATCGGTTAAACACGTCGACCGTGAACGTTACTCTGAATTTATGGTATAACTGTCGGAAACGCCGAGACCGGCACGCGCGTTCATCACGTTGCTCGATTTCGATGAATTTCCAATTGCGACGCGAAGTTGGAATATTCATAGGGAAAATTAACCATTCCATCCGCGGTGCAGCGTTTTTTAACGTTTACTGATTGTACAACCTGTCTAATGAATAAGATGCAAATTATTAGTAAGGTACGATGCGCTAATTATATCAACACCAAATAAAAATACCAAAGTGGTCAAAATGATTAATTTATAATTTCTTGTATTTTCATGTAAATAATTTTATATTTTTATATTTTAATAATTTTAATTTTTGTATTTTTATATTTTAATAATTTTAATCTTCATATTTTTATATTTTAATAATTTTAATCTTTATATTTTTATATTTTAATAATTTTAATCTTTATATTTTTATATTTTTATATTTTAATAATTTTAATTTTTATATTTTTATATTTTAATAATTTTAATTTTTATATTTTTATATTTTAATTTTTATATTTTTATACTTTAATAATTTTATATTTTTATACTTTAATAATTTTATATTTTTATATTTTAATAATTTTAACTTTTATGGAAATTTTATATATTTATAATAATTTTATATTTTTATACTTTAATAATTTTATATTTTTTATTTTAATAATTTTAATTTTTATGGAAATTTTATATATTTATAACACTGTACTTTTATATATTTATACAGTGTATCACTTTAAATACTCGAATGATTTTTAACAAAATATATTAATAGAAGCTTGTATTCTTTATTGCATTATTAAGTTTCTCTTGTAGCACTTTAATTTCTTTGGTTACAAATATTATACTTTTTCGTCGGGAATCCCAGCGTTAACAATACAAGGCAGTTAGATTACAAATTTGCTGAGTTACAAAGCGATGCAAATTATAACGGGGAATTTTTCTTTAACGTATGTTATTCTAACTCAAGTATTACTCAAACGTCTTGCTTTTCAATTTTCAAATTTTAACAGAATAATAAAAATAAATAAATTTATTTAGTAAAGTAGCATGTAACTATGTAGTAATATGAAAAAGAAGTGAAGAAAATGTAAATATGTATGTATATATATACATATATGTAGTACGTGATGTACGCTTGAAAGATTCAGTCGGATAACTGCATTAGTGTGAAATGCAGAGAGATGTTCACCAAAGCGAAATCTATTTAAGAAGTAGACTGTGAATGGAAAAACAACGTTTTCAAGCGGGAATCTCTCGGTTCTGTTGCCGGTATACGTGTTAGCAGCGAATCGAGATGTGTGAAATTCCTTGTTACCGTAATAATTCTCTGAAGATGGTTAGGAAAATATTCTGTAGCGTAGTATTTTAAATTCGACCGGCTGCTTCCGTGGGAAATATTCATGCTAACAATGTTAAAATCAAGGAAAGACTTTCCTTTTTTGATAAAAATTTCCACTCTTAAATATCTTCTATGTCCAATGTTCTACGACGTGGTAATTTTAAGTGGATTAAAATTTAATTTGATACGTAATTTTAAAATTAGAAATTAGGTATTTTAATTGCAGATTACGTTGCAGTTAAACTCAAGACCAAAAATTCATAGTTCATATAGTTTGCAGAGTTCGAACTTTATATCAAGTATTTTAACTGCTGATTACATTATAATTAGAAACAAAAATTATAGTTCATATAGTTCATCATAGTTCATCACGATACTTATACAACTTTAATTTCAAAAATATTCAATATTCAAGAAATTTCCCTCTCGTTCTTCCAAATAACTTTGGAATCGACCTTCTCACTTTTTACATTTAACGTTCCACGTATCGTTTGTTACTTGTGCCTGAGAACAAGTTTAAAAAATAAATAACACATCGCACCGGGCGTTCAAACCAAACAGAAGCCCGAACAATTACCAAGCGGAAGCTAAAGAAAAGCAAACACGTAGCGCGGCGATAAAAAGGAACACACCAGCGGGCATAAATCGAGTCAATGAACACCGAACCAACAATATCAGGTGGCTGAATATCCACGGATCAACCATCTTCTGCTCTCATACCCCGAAAGAGAAACAAAGAAGACGAGGAAAAAAAAGAAGTGGGTAAAAACCGAAGTTTAGATTTAACCACTTGCGCTGACAACTGATTGCGGACCACAACGAGTGACCAAATCGTACACAATAATTTCCGTCGCTTTCTCTTTGAACTCGTCGGTACATCACTGGATAGAAATTATTGAGAAGTAATAAATTTATTATTTATTTTGCCTATTCTGTTTTACTTAAAGGAATATTCTGGTAATCCGGCTTGTAAAATTAGCAAAGTTACAGGTGTTTAAAGGAAACGATGTATTGCTCGCAACGTGAGTATGAATATTTTTGTACAACGGGTAACACAACCTTCAAATGTGTTTTTCTTCAAAAAATATTTTATTTTATAATATTATTATTTATTTTTATATTATTATTATTTTACAGTATTTTATTTTTTTTACTGCCCGATTGATTGTAAGTGATGAATACTTAGGTACAACGGGTAATAAAACCTTCAAATGTTCTTCAAAAAATATTTTATTTTATAACATTATTATTAAATTATTATTATTTTATAATATTATTATTTATTTTTATATTATTATTATTTTATAATATTATTATTTATTTTTATTGGATGAATTTCAAAATCTGATAGTTTTTTCTATTTTTTTTTTTTTTATCACCCAAAAGACGAAAAGCACAAGGAAAATCGATATTTTTAACTTCAAAATGCTGCCATTTTTAAAATTTTCGAAATTTCGCGGTTTCCGTGGTTCATGCGATAGCCATATTTATACCAATTAAGACGCATTTTGGTTTCTTAGTTTCAAATAACCAGGTGAACCGAAATCACGTCAGCCATTCGAACCCGTTTTCAAAAACATGCTTTACCCAAGACTGTATAATAATTTCCACAACTTTCATTAATTTCGTTGAAAAAAAAAAATTGTAAATACTCTCTAATTATGAATAAATCTGTGCGCGAAAACTGCATACCAAAATGTATCCTGGTTTCCTTAGAAAAAAAAAACCCAAAAAATCGATTTTTTTCAAGCCGAATTACCAGAATATCCCTTTAAATATACTTAAGACTGAGGATATATTACAATAATACAATTTTCGGACAAAAAATTCTCCACGTGCGTGGCTAAGAGGTTCAGGTTAAGGTCGCGATCAAGCGTACGCTTATTGGAAAATGGGTAATAAAGGTTGAGTGCGTGATATTCCTCGTAATGTTTCGCCATTATGCAGATAACAGCGAAACAAATTGCCTTGGCGATCGTTTAATGCCGTGGCCAACAGCCGGAAGGGCGGTTCGTAAATTCACGAGGAAGAAAGAAGCGAGGGAGAGTACAACCGAGGAATCCGTAATCGCGGAGGAAGCGTGCAAACGCATGTGGTAATAATGTAATAATGTAACGTGTTCACGGCGTAATGCCAAGCCGCCGAGGAGACAGGAAAAGGAAGACAAGCGTGATTCTGTTGCGTTTTGTACACACACCGTGCGACAAGGTATCCTGTGCGCCTACGTAATTGTCGAGCGTGCTGGTTTGTCTGCTGTTTTCTTTTTCTCTTTTCGAGATGAAGAAGGGCAAAAAATATTATTGTACTTCTTGGGGAAAGAACGACGAGGCAAAGATAAAGGGAAGAGAGCTGAGAAATAGCAATTGAAAAGAATAATGCTGCTAAAGTAATAAATTGAGGCGTTCGAATACGTGTACTGATGACAAAAGAAACTTGTTAAAAAAATGGAGGATGAGATGAATAACAAATATAAGAGAAAAAGAAGCAAGAATGTGACTATATATATATAATTATATATTTTAATTACTTACCTTTATTATAAAAAATAAATTTTTATATATTTTATATAATATATTATATATATAGTATAATATATATATTATATATTATATATATAATTATATATTTTAATTACTTGCCTTTATTATAAAAAATATTAAATTTTTATATATTTTATATAATATATTATATATAGTATATATATTATATATATAATATTATATATATTATATATAATGTATATACATTATATATAATTTATATTATGTATAATATTATATATATAATTATATATTTTAATTACTTACCTTTATTATAAAAAATATTAAATTTTTATATATTTTATATAATATATTATATATATAGTATT
Organism: Frieseomelitta varia; assembly: GCF_011392965.1. Lineage (NCBI taxonomy): Eukaryota > Metazoa > Arthropoda > Insecta > Hymenoptera > Apidae > Frieseomelitta > Frieseomelitta varia. The sequence goes on along the minus strand of NW_025110608.1, from coordinate 236,993 downwards.
ACATATATAATATATATAATACATTATATATTATATATAATGTATATATAATATTTTAAAACTATTCGGAAAGGTGGTAAAAATACGAAACAACGTGTTCAAAAGAAATGAAAGAATGTAATTTATTCTAGGATAGAATTTTATTGCATTGAACTCCGATATTTATAACGATATTGAACATTCAAAGTATTGCATCTAGTATCGAATTTCAATATTTGTACGAGTGAATATTTCAATATCGAACAAAATTTTAATATTGTTCGATGTGGTCTCGACTTACGTTACTTGCGATTGATTTAACAACCATTTCCCTTTCCCAACTATCGAAATAATCCATCACAGTTAAATAAATTGCATCTGAAAATTCACAAGATGATCGCGAATACGATCGGTATTAAGACCCTATTAACGTTCGTTTGATTTACTCAATTTGTACCGGTTAACTTGAACAACAAGCTCGAAGGGTACCTCCGGTGGAGAGAAATCAAACGGAATAGCCAACAGGCGAACGATAACACGCAATTATCGTAGGAGAAGAAAGTACCCTTCTTAAAGGATTCGAGATTTCGAAGGCAACAAGCTGAGTCGAAGGCTAATCGAGCAGTTTCCACAAGGCTGAATTCTATATCATCGACAAGTTTGCGGAAGCAACGGCTCAACGTTTCGCTGATCGAGGCTCGATCTGATCGAGTGAAACTCGCCGAGCCCGAGCGTGATGGAAGAAGAAAACGAAGACGATCGAAGGGATAAATGCCTAGAAAAACAGTCGTTCTAATAATAACAAACTGTAGAAATTGAACGGAGAAAAGTGTAAACGCGAAATTGACGTCTTCCGTTGAGGGTTCGCGTTGAAATAAAATTAAAACTATGCGCGAGGAATGCGAGAAAATTGTGAGAAAAATGAAACGTTGGAAATGGAAAATGGCTGATTTTCCAGTTTATCCTTACTTGAACTTTAAACTACGTTTAGTTCGTTTCAGTAGGAATTAAAGTAGTGATTAAAAATATTTAAAAATTAAATCACCACCTATCTAAAAAATAGTGTTGAATTACTGTTTATTATATTCGCAGAATAGCGTTTAAAAATAATTTGCAGCTTATTTTTGTTAGTTTATAATTATTTTGTTATTATTACTATTTTATTTACCTTTTTATTATTTTATTTTTAAGCTTGCACCCTCGAAATTGTAAAAATTAGACATTTATAAATTTCGAAAGTGGGATCAGAAAAAAAAAAATTGGATCATCGCTGCAAGCTGAAAGAAATAAAAATTATTTACTATTACTACTATTTTCTATTATCATATATTATATTTACTATCATTACTATTTTCTATCATTACTATTATTATATATTATATTTACTATTATTATTATTTTCTATTATGACATATTTACTATTTTCTATTATTATATGTTATATTTACTATTATTTCTATTTTCTATTATTATATATTATATTTACTATTATTACATATTATAATTACTATTTTCTATTATTATATGTTATATTTACTATTATTTCTATTTTCTATTATTATATATTATAATTACTATTATTTCTATTTTCTATCATTATACATTATAATTACTATTATTGCTATTTTCTATTATTAGATGTTATATTTACTATTATTACTATTTTCACAGAAACAGTTTAAAATTATTTTCAGTTTTTTTCCTTGTCATTTCTTACGAAATGTCACGTTTTTAAGCGTGAATTGCCAAAGTTGCGGAAAGATCGGCTATTCATCAAACGTTCAATTATCTAATATCTTCTTTCGGTCGTTTGTACCGACCGCTAAAACTACCCGGAAGTCATGGTGAAACAAGGTATTCGTTACTCGCGCCTCCATTTGCAATTGCACCGCGTTCACCGTGTACCCTAGAATGACTTGCCGATATTAGAAATGGTTATTCAACGAAAGGGAACGGGATGACTCTCCGCCGGTAGAAAATGAAAATCCCAAATGAAAGAGAAAAACCAATGATTAACGTCGTGACAGCTCTTTTATCGTTGCTACTTTCGCGCTATAAACAAGGCTGCAACTTAATTGATATGAATTCGAAGAAGATTGCGTTTTCATCACCCGGATGCGATGATAAATAGTTTCTTAGTACAGAAAATGTAATTGCGATTTCGTTTGTTCCGTTTTTGACATAACAGATTGGCTACGATCGAAATATTAGAGTTTGAATTAAGATATTAATTAATTTTCGTTCTTAGGTTTAATTTTTACCTCGTTTGGTACATTTAAAAACATTTTATCTATAATTTATTGAAGTTTGAATCGTATTATATTCGGTGACTGCTTCTAATATTATATATTTTTATTATATTTTATAAAATTCATAATTTTAAATAAATTTATTATATGTTATTATACATTAAAATTATATATAATATAATATATTATATATATAATTATATATTAAAAATTCATAATTATTAAGTAAATTGTTTCTAATTTTAAATAGTATCATATTCGATGACTGTTTCTAATATTATATATTTTATAATTTTTATTATATATTATAAAATTCATAATTTTAAATAAATTTATTATATATTATTATATATTAAAATTATATATTATCATATATTATATATATTGTATATATTGTATATATAATTGGTATTAAATTTATTATATATTAAAAATTCATAATTATTAAATAAATTGTTTCTAATTTTAAATAGTATTATATTTGATGACTGCTTCTAATATTATATATTTTATAATTTTTATTATATTTATTATAAAATTCATAATTTTAAACAAATTTATAATATATTTTTATATATTAAAATTATATATAACATATTATCATATATATTATATATATTATACATATGATTATGTATTATTATATATTATACATTAAATTTATTATATATTAAAAATTCATAATTATTAAATAAATTGTTTCTAATTTTAAATATTACGTTGAAGCAAAAATTCAGAATATCTTTGGAATTTGAAAACGATTGAAAGTTATTTCATTGCGATCGAAATTTAATTACGCGGGGCAGGGAACGCGAGTTGCGCAAATATGAAAATTAAAAAGGAAGAACGGCAGAATGAAAGAAATGTTAAGACGTTTCACCTGGTTTCAGTACAAAGAAACTGAAGTATTGGACGTCGAGGCGCTCAACAACACGAGAAGAGCGGACCGAAGCGTCTTATTCTTCAACCGTGTACCAAAAGTGGGCTCTCAAACCTTCATGGAACTCTTGAGGAGGCTGTCCATGAGAAATGGCTTTTCCTTCAACAGAGATCGCGTGCAAAGAGTCGAAACAATTCGTCTTGCCCCTATTGAGCAGGTATTGAAATATTATTTCTGAATTATTATCATTATTATTGTTATTTCTAACGACCACTGTGAGAATGTGGAATGAAAATTGTATTGTTTCGCGTTGCTGATTAACAATTCATTTCTAGCTTCAACTTGCCAGGATGGTCAGCAGCTATTCAGAACCATCTGTCTACATAAAACACGTGTGTTTCACGAATTTCACGGAGTAAGTACTTTGAAATCGTATCATAAAGTCATGAATAATTCACATCTACACATATCGAAACACTAACAAATAGTGTACTAACATATTTGAGAATCTGAAGACCAGATAAATTTTGGAAATCTTGGAAATTCGAAATGAAATGCTAGTTTTTTTAATTAGTTCTTATTGTATCAAATTAGAGACCAAAGAATTCTACAACAAATTCTTTATCTACCATCCTCCTAAAATGTCGGAGAAGAATAAATTAAGCAATAAAATAATCAAATTCTACAATAAATCCTTTGTTCTTCTTCCCACAAAAAGTTTGAAAACGATAAACTGAAATAAACAAAATTCTTCAACTAAAACTAAAACAACGAAATTCTACAACAAATTCTCTATCCATAGTTCTTACGAAAAATTTAAAAAAAACAATTCTACAATAAATCCTCTGTCTATTTATCCAAAAGCTCAAGAAAGAATAAACTAAAATAATCACGTTCTACGACAAATTCTTCATCTACCATCCTCCTAAAATGTCGAAGAAGAAAAAATTGCAATAAAATAATCAAATTCTGCAATAAATCCTCTGTTCTTCTTTTCAAAAAAAAGTCAAAAAACAATAAGCTGAAATAAACAAAATTCTTTATCCATCGTCGTCGCAGAAACTAAAAAAAGAAATTGTAATAAAACAATAAAACTCCACGACAAATTCTCTGTCCGTCTATCCCAAAAATTCGAGAAAAAGAACAAACTAAAATAATCAAATTCTTTAACACTCTCTTCAAATTCTTTATCCTCTAAAATGGTCAAAATTAAAACAACGAAATTCTACAACAAATTCTCTATCCATCGTTCTCGCAAAGAATAAAAAAAAAACAATTCTACAGTAAATAATCTGTCTATTTATCCAAAAGCTCAAGAAGGAATAAAATAATCACGTTCACAACAAATTCTTTATCTATCATCCTCCTAAAATGTCGAAGAAGAATAAATTGTAATAAAATAATCAAATTCTATAATAAATCCTCTGTTCTTAACAATAAGGTGAAATAAACAAAATTCTTCATCCATCGTCGTCGCAGAAACTAAAAAAAGAAATTGTAATAAAACAATAAAACTCCACGACAAATTCTCTGTCCGTCTATCCCAAAAATTCGAGAAAAAGAACAAACTAAAATAATTCTTCTTCAAATTCTTTATCCTCTAAAATGGTCAAAATTAAAACAACGAAATTCTACAACAAATTCTCTATCCATCGTTCTCGCAAAGAATAAAAAAAAAAACACTTCTACAGTAAATAATCTGTCTATTTATCCAAAAGCTCAAGAAGGAATAAAATAATCACGTTTCACAACAAATTTTTTATCTATCATCCTCCCTACAATAAATCCTCTGTTCTTCTTTCCACAAAAAGTCAAAAAAACAATAAGCTGAAATAAACAAAAGTCTTCATCCATCGTCGTCGCAGAAACTAAAAAAAAGAAATTGTAATAAAACAATAAAACTGCACGACAAATTCTCTGTCCGTCTATCTCAAAAATTCGAGAAAAAGAAAAAAAGGGAACAAACTGAAACAATCAAATTCTTCATCCTGTAAAATGGTCAAAACTAAAACAACGAAATTCTACAACAAATTTCCCAATTGTCCGCCATCCTTCCCCGTCAAGAATCCACGATCAATTACAATACCAACGTTCGAAACGGGCATGGAAATAGGATTTCCTGGAATGGCGAGGAGAGCCAGATACACGGAAGTAACGTCAGTTAAATTCCCACGGGATTGGCTCTAACGTGGAACGTTTTTCCGTTTAGATTCAACCTGCCGCAGCCAATTTACATCAACATAGTCCGGGATCCTGTTGAGAGAGTGATATCCTGGTACTATTACGTGCGAGCACCTTGGTATTACGTCGAGAGAAAGCAAATATTTCCAGACCTACCACTGCCGGATCCGAACTGGCTGAAGAAGGACTTCGAGTCCTGTGTACTTAAGGCGGACCGTGAATGTAGATACCTCGAGGGTGAAATTCACGAGGGGATCGGTGATCATCGCAGGCAGACGCTATTTTTTTGCGGCCACAGCGAGAAATGCACGTAGGTACCTTTAAATTGTTACATTAGCATTACCATTGTGCATAACGCGCAGAGAACCGGACCGGCGGGGGGGAAGGGAATTACGTTTAAATGCTTTCGTTGATGGATTTTCTTCGGAAGTGAGTAATTTCGCGTGAGGTACGCGCTCGTTGATTGTTTGTCCAGGTAAATTGTGACCAGCGAGAAAGATTCAATTATTAGTATCGCGCGGACGAATGAAAAGTTTCTCAGATTTGTTACAACAAATTGCCAATGGCAAATTTCTGTAAATGTTATAATGTTGAGGAAATTTCCTGTGAGTTGAATTGTACGAATTTTGTAAGTTAATATTAATCGACAATTCTTCCGACTCTTTGGGAATTTATCGAGAAGAAGTTGATTTTTATGAACATTCGTTAACTCTGTTATTATAATTTTTAACTTGTATCTCTCCGAGCGTGACATTTAAATTAGGCTGCGAACGTCTGTGTAAATTCATTTTCTTTTTTTGTGTGTGTACAATTAAAGAAGTAGAACTTGTCGTATCTACTTGATATTACAAGTAATTTATTTCTAATACTAACTTGTAATATTTACAACATTTTTCACATTCGTATTTCGACATATCAATGATTAAAAAAGAAAATTATAAATTATATCATCAGCTAAAAAATTATCGGGGAAAAGAAAACATTCTGAAAATTCTCTCAAAAGAGATTCTTTTTCCATTATTCATACCTCGTTCACGCGTTCAATTCTATTCTTTAGCACCTCAGTGATTAAAAAAAAAAATTACAAACTATATATAATTTAATAATAATATGATGTACTATACTATATGATTTTAAAAAAAATTACAAACTACTATACTATGTACTATATAATTAAAAAAAATATATAATCATATAGTATGTACTATACTATATGATTAAAAAAAAAATTACAAACTATATATAATTTAATAATAATATGATGTACTATACTATATGATTTAAAAATTACAAACTACTATACTGTACTTTGTACTATATGATTAAAAAAAATATATAATCATATAGTATGCACTATACTATATGATTAAAAAAAAATTACAAACTATATATAATTTAATAATAATATGATGTACTATACTATATGATTTAAAAAAAAATTACAAACTACTATACTGTACTATGTACTATATGATTAAAAAATATATATAATCATATATGTACCATATGATTAAAAAAAAATATTACAAACTATATATAATTTAATATGTTGTACTATACTATAATTTAATATATGTAGTATATGATTTAAAAAAAAATTACAAACTACTATACTATACTATACTATGTACTATATGATTAAAAAAAAATATAATCATATAGTATGTACTATACTATATGATTAAAAAAAAATTACAAACTATATATAATTTAATAATAATATGATGTACTATGCTACATAATAGATTATATTATCAATTAAAAAATTATCAGAAGAGGAACATTCTAAAAACTCTTTCGAGTCGTTTGAAAGATTCTTTTCTTGGTTGATTGATATATATTTATGCATTATTCGCACCTTGTTCACGTCGCGTTCGTTCAATTCCACGCCTTTATCTTTCGTCACACCGCGCCTCAACCATCTGTCATACTTATCAATTGTTGTCTGTTCAAAGTCCGTTCAACACGGTGGGCGCTCTGGAACGAGCGAAAATGGCAGTGGAGAAACACTACGCGGTGGTCGGCGTGCTCGAGGACGTGAACACCACTCTCACGGTATTGGAAAATTACATACCCCGATTTTTCCGAGGCGCCACCGACGTCTACTACGGTAATTCCTTTGTTCTCTTATTTGCATAACTGTAAAACCCTCTCTGCCCGATCGACGATTACTGTGAAAGAAAGAAAAAGAAAAAAAAAAAAAGAAAAAATGCCTGCTTCACGCATGAAATATTTTACACCTGTCGCTGCGAGGGACAATCGTATTGAGAAGAATAGCTGGTTGCAATCAAAAGCTTTCAGAAGGCAAATTGATCGGCATCACTTTTTACTTCTCTGTCCGCTCGGTCTTCAAGAATGAAATTACATTCACGAGTTTATTCCCCTTTGCAGGAGGAAAATGTAAAGTAAGTGGGAAAGTACAAGATGAATTTAAGAGACAGTAACTGCATACCACTATTCAATTTTATTGGCCGTTTCTGAATGGTTCGACCACTATAATAAACCATGATAGTGGTAGAATGAAGTTTCATTCTGTAGACTGTGGATTTTTATGCAAATTCATATTCTTGTGAACTCAATTAAAAAAACAGAGGTTAAATATATAGTGTATTGTAATGAGAACATCATTTTGGAAATTCTCCTGTATCTTAGTATTCTGAAATCATGAAAACTATGCAGAAATAGATACTATACAATATAAATTTAATCAATAAAATTAACTGATCACAATATAAATTTAAATGATCATTTAACAAATTTAAATATTATAGATTTAAATTTCATAGTATTATAGATTTAAATTTCAAAGTAAAGTATTTAATGGATGAAAAATTTTTAACAAATTTTTATTCAAGTTTCATTCCTTTAATTATGCTCATAAAAATATATATAATATATATAATAAAATATAGTAATATAATAAATATATATAATATATATAATAAAATATATGTAGTAATATAATAAATATATATAATATATATAATAAAATATATGTAGTAATATAATAAATATATAGAATATATATAATAAAATATAATGTAGTAATATAATAAATATATATAATATATATAATAAAATATAATATAGTAATGTAATAAATGTATATAATATATATAATAAAATATAATATAGTAATGTAATAAATGTATATAATACATGTAATAAAATATAATATAGTAATATAATAAATATATATAATATATGTAATAAAATGTAATATAGTAATATAATAAATATATATAATATATATAAAATGCATAAAAATTCACAGTCTAGTCTAGTAACTATAGCAGCTAGCAAGAAAACACGAAGACTGACGAAAATTTTCTGTTCCAGACGAAGTGAACGCGTTCACGAGGATCAATCGAAACTTCTTCAAGCCACCGGTCAGCGAGGAAGTGAAAGACATGGTGCGAGGCAACTTCACCAGGGAAATCGAGTTCTATCAGTTCTGCAAGCAACGGCTCTACAAACAACTGAGAGCACTGAAGCTGACGAAAAACACGTACGAAACCAATAGCTTGTAATTATCTTCAACGTCTTCATTCGATCCATGAAAGTGTCGAATTTTCTTCACCGGAGACGTCGATGAAGACGACAAATGAAGCATCGAGAAGATTAATTTCCGATCATCTGTTGATCTTTCTCATGACAAGGGAAAACATTGTGACAGGAAGGAAGAAGCTTGACGATGTTTCTGAACATAGAGCATATGATTCTCAGAAAAGATCGAAAGATCATTTGACATCAAAAACGATAATTAATTCGTCGAACGATTTGAATTGAATTTGATTGAATTTGAAAAAAAAAAAAAAAAAAAAAATGACGAAGAAGACACGGAAGATGGTTGAAGGTGTTAAGAAGACGATGATTAATTCCATCGAAGAGAGATGAAGAACGTCGAAAATGACAAGAGGAAGCCACGAGGACGTTGGCCTCGGAACTTTGGTGATGTCAGTGACGAAATTACTTCGAACAGTGGACAATAATGATCCAGAAACTGTTGGTATTCGCTGTCATCTAGATACTTGTGTATCGCAAAATGGCACGCGAAGAGATTGCATCGGACGGACACGAGAAATTATTATTAATCATTGCCTTTAAGGGAGGGTCGTAGGTGACCCTCCGACAACACAATTTAGCAACAATCTTCAAACGTTTATAAATCGACCAGTGTGATAGATCGTGAATCGAATGAAGCAATATCTCAATATGTGATCGTGATCCGCACCAGCGAGTTGTGCTTTCAATTTGAATGGGCTTCGAGATCGAGAGTGCCTATTTCGCTTTATTTTGTGATCGTTTCCTCCTCCTTCCCCCCCCCCCCTCTTCCTCTCCGCCGATCCTCCACCTGTATGATTGCGTTAACGTTAAGACAAACCGAATCGAATCGAATCGTTCGAACGAGAAAGCAACTCACGTTTCACGAGACGAGGCATTAAAGAATATTTATTTAGAATATTAACGGGAAGTCGTCGGCTCTTGCGTAAAGATACACACATACATATATAAAGCGCGACATCACGGCGCTATTTAGATCGCTTTTTGTTTTTTTTTCGTTTCTTTTCTTTTTTTTT
>NW_025110608.1:201199-227105 GCF_011392965.1 Frieseomelitta varia | reverse complement strand
TTTTTTTTTTTTTTTCTTTTTTTTTTTTTTTTTTTTTTTTTTTTCTTCTTCTTCCTCTTCCTCTTTGATAATTCATTCGACGAACGAGTTGCAAAGACTGACAAGAAAGGCAGAGATAGATTTGCTATTTATCGAGACGGATAACGTAATTACTCGCAACGACAGAAGCACACACAGGGTAATCGTTAGTTGGTATTGCTTTCCAGGCGTTTCTTCTTTTTTTTTTCTTTTTTTGTTTTTTTGTTTTCAATCGTCGACTTAAGCCGTCTTTTTTTTTTTTAATGTCCACTGTTTTCAGACTTCTTCTCTCTTTCTCTTTTTTTTTTTTTGTAATAAACAGCTGCCATTTTCAAGCGTGATCTGTTTTCTTTCTTTCTTTTCTCGCTCCACCTGAATCAACCTGGCACGTTCGTTGCTCCTGAAATACAACATGTATAATTTCTCCTCTGTGAGAAATAATATTTTCGGTTTACGTAATAAAGTTGTTTCAAAAGGATGCACGTATGAAGTAAAGGAAATAAGAAAGCAATTGCCGAAGTTGTTGAAATTAAATTATTAAACAGACGTGCGAATCAGTAGCAGCAAATGTGCTGGAAACCAAATGTGTGATTAAAAAGGGTTGAAAGCTAATCCCAGAGCTTCTTTTGTACGAAATGTAACACGAAGTGAAATACGAAGATGAACTTGCGACGTTTTGTAACCGCGAGATTGATAAAAAATTATTTCAAGACTACCAATTACTTGCGTATAATTATATTACATATAATAATTCACACGTTCATTTCTCACCAGAATATCTTTTTTTATCTACTGTAACATTGTTCCAAGCAACATCAAAGTTTCGAACGTGTTGCTCGATTGATAAAATACAATATACAACATACTGTAATACAACATAACAGCAAGAAAGGAAACTTTTAAACGACGAATGACCAAACAATTAAAGTGAAACGAATCCCTTGTAACAAATTTCGAAGTTTAATCTACCCCTTTAAAATTAATCTCGCTTTAAAAGAATATTTCCTAATTTCCTAATTTCTCGAAAAATATCGTACACAGCATGATGTGTACATCTTCGCGACAAGGCACGCGATTTTTCTGCGTGACCAAGGGTCCCCAGTGAATAATTTATTGCCAAAAAAAAAAGAAAAGAGAGAGAGAGAGAGATTGCAATACAATCGACGATAATAGTGTCAGGTCAGATTACCAAAAAATTACGTCTGCGATTAAAACCTCACATTGGAAAACATATCGAATTCACTACCCGACATTGTTCGTATCGTTTGCACCACCGGATATAGATTAAGTTTTTTAAAAGGCGCTTGTGCAATGCAGAACAATGACAAACACGATACACGAGCTAAACTTGGCACCGCCGAAAGTAGCTCTAAAAATACACGTGGAATCTTGGCCTAGCCGGAAGGTGCAGTTCAATTATTTTCAACCGTCTGCTCGGTCATTCTGTGGCTTACAATGGGGAATTGATAAAATTCGTAATGCGATTTATTGCTTTGTACACAGACAAGACAAATAGAACGACGCCTTCTTTTTATTGATGTACGTAATTCAGAGTAAAAAAAAAAAAAGAACACACACAGCGTGTTGAAATTTATAATTTAAAAATATGAAAGTGAAAACTGGCGAACCAGTGACGTTAAATAACGTTATTTCAGAATTACTTCAGAATTAAAACACTCGACAAAATTATGATCAACCATCGTTAGAAATTGTGGCATTTAGTACTATATAATGGTTAAAATTAGAATTAGTTCTCTTTTAAGTTACTTTTCTATAAATTTATAATGTTTACAATAGTCCCTTCGATCGTTGACATATACGTACTTCTACAAACTATATTTCCTTAAAATTTTTAGACGGCGCGAAGAAAAGAGGAAAGAAAAAAATGAATGATAATTGCACCGCGAAGAAAAACATTGCAGATATCGTAAGATTCATGGAATCGCAAGTTACCTCGTTTTATCTACAACCCACGTGATAAACTTTAAGGTTTAAAGTAACCTCAGATTGCCAGAGAGAGGTCACACCTATCGATAAAATAATTCTCGAATTTGCTTCACTCGTAAAAATAAGTTTCGCGTCAGTGTTGCGCCATTTTCACTCAATAATTGCCTTAAACACAAAATATATCGAATAGAAGCTTCTAATAATAAATAATCGCGACGTCAGCTGAATTTGATAATAACGTGCGTTCGTCAAGTTATATAATTCGTTCTTGAAACATGTATAATACACACGTATCGACAGAGTCTCGTTGACTCGCTCAAAATTTATTGAATTCAAACACAGAGTGAAATATAAATAATTATTTAATAAATAATTTCTCTGTAATAAGAGCGAATAAGAATTTTCGAGATATTTAATCGATCGTTTCTTTGCTCCGATTGTTACTACAGTACTGTCGAAAAATATATAAATTGAAGAACAACGACACAGAGATCTAATTTGTCCACGTCCAATTTGCATTTTCACGTTTTAGAATGATTGGGAATAATTATAAATTTTCTTTGCACGTACATACAGAGAGAGACACAAATAAATGTTCCAGTCGAACCAAATTACGGTGACCTAAATTCTACAAATTGGAAAGTTCTACTTAAAATTCACCATTCGCAATGATGGACTCAACGGAAGGGCAGAAGAAGAGGCCGTCGATCGGTTTTCCATTTATTGTCTTAATAACATATAGAACATGTGTTACAGATATATCATGTACGTCTATTTATATGTATAGATACTTTTCTCATTCCTCCATCAACACTCGCTCCATGCTTCGTCGCAATTATTCCGCTACACCCCATTTAGAACCCTCAAACGCGACCACCCACGCCACACTTCGACAATACGATGAACAATAAACGCCGAGATACCATAGCCAAACTACAACAAGAGACAACATCATCCAAAAATAACAAACAAACGAGATTGAAAGTTCGATTCTCGGCGTGAAACGTACAATGGCGGAAGGAGAAAAAAAAAAAGAAAAAAGAAAAAAAAGGAAAAGGGATTAAAAACCGAACTGATCGTTTACATCGGCTACAACCTGTTTCTTGTTGTACGTATACACATACACATACACATACATATATATATATATATTTTTCAATTTTTTTTTTTCTTTTATTTTAACTTTTATTTTAACATTCTTCTAATAAAAGTATGCAAAAGTCTGATTGTTGTTATCAGTCTGAGGCGACGTTGCGCTCTTTTCCCTGCGGCGAAACTTGTTCAAAGATCAATTGTTAATTATCTCTATGTCGAATATGTAGAGAGAAGAAAAAAAAAAAGAACAATTGCACGAGCGATATGTACGAAGATCACAAGGGGAAGACGTTTGTTGATTTTCTGACACAATTTTATGACTCTTAACACTCACTTTGTGACTGAACAGACGATACTTTTACGTAACATCGGAAATGAACATTTCGTGCGAGATTGAAACAAGCAGTATTTCGAAAATTTTGAAAAGAAGGAAAATGTAAGAAGATCGATCGACGATGTACTGAATTTTAAAATCTGTCGAAGAAATAAGAAGTCTCCAGTAATCTTCATATAAAGAATATTATGATACTTCAATTCAAACTTCTACGAAATTATCTTTTAGTACAATGTTAAAGTAAAACTAGATATTTCTCGATATAATGTGAATAGTGTAACGATAATTCAATTTCTTCGAGATGATGTTCTAAAGATTTAGAAACCTGTCGTTTCTATTGTGTTAAGAGTGATCAGAGTCAATCGTAATCATATTGATCAATGAAAAGTTCAATTCAATGAATCAAGGAGCGACGTGGCGATTTTCTTAAATAATTTCCGTAACACAAAAGAGAAAAAAAGAAGATTGAGCAGTAAAATGACGCGTTGTTTGTCATGAAGGAACTATAGAAGAAGAAACCATGCCTTCATTACATATTTTCGTAATATAAAACATCGAACGAAAAACATTAGCATGATTAGAGGTGTTTCGTCGTTACACCTTTCTTTCCACGATACACCTTTCTTTCTTGTATCAAATATATAATAAACATCCTTCCCTTCTTTTTTTTACATTCATTTGGTGAACTTGCAAAAGAGTATGAGTCCAGATAACGTAAGTCATTTTTAAAAATTTTTAAAAAATCACTTAGAATCATTAAAAACATCGCACTGTGTTAATATAAATTATTATTTAAGAAAAAGAAGTTTCTTAATCGAGTATGATATATGTCCACATTTTAATATTGTAACTGAGTATTAATTTCATTTTTTAACCAGAGAATTTCTGCAATTACAGAACTAATAATTGACAAAGACAAATTGGCTCTAGCCTGGTCAATCTCAGTTCTTGCAAGTGTGCATAATTATTAATCCGCAAGTGTACATCTTTCTTGGAAATAATTTTGAAAAAATAGAATACCTAGGCAGAGATTTGTTTCGTCATTTTGAACGTTACTACGTTTACAAATTTTTGGTATTATATTTTTAATATTTTGCACATTTCTCTGCGTTATACGCATATTCTATGCATTTTCTTTAATTTCGAATGCGCAAAGATATGCACGGATATAATTTATTTTTAATAAAAGTGACAATAGATTTGTAAATAGGAAAATAATATTCAAAAGATTAGGATTCCGATGATTAAAAAAAGAAAAAGAGAAAAATGAAACTCAAGTATTTCTCAGTACAACTAATTATTCTGACTTGTACTCTTTTGCTCGTTCGTTGAAGATTTTTCTACGCAACTTCACTGACCTTTCGCAAAGAAAACGTAATTAATAAAGAGATAAAAGACGCAATATTGACTGATACAGGCCCACATCGAGGCCTAGTAGAAACATAAACAAAAAAAAAAAAAAAGAAGAGGAAAAAGAAGTTTTGATGCGCGTAATTGCCGCACCGTGGCCTTTCGAACCGATCGAAAATATCGAACGATTGCTTCATATCAGTGACGTTTTTTTTTTTTTTCTTCGCCACACCGATTAATTTCGTCTTCGAAATTTAAAGCAACGAACTTTCGTTCAGAGACATAAACGTTGCATTGTGAAAGCACAGAATATTGTAGAACAGGATATGCGGAATATTATTTGAACGTTTTCCACGCATTATTTTTTTTTTTTTTTTTCAATGAGTATTATTGTGTTTCGTTTGTTTTTTTGGGAACAATGTACAATACACGGAGCGTAATTCTACACATTAAATAACAAATGATTTTGCCTTAATATAAAATAAAGGATTAGAGTACGTAGAATTAATTACTTCGACAAATAATTAATCTTATCGTTTCTTCCTTTTTTTTTTTTTTTTTTTTTTTTTTTTTTCGTTAACAGCAACTACTTTCCTTTTCAAAATTCCTTCTGTCCTTTTCAAAATTCTCAGTAGTGCGTAACGAGTAATTTCTCCTTCAAAGTAAGTCCGAAAGAAAAGGAGAGAATTCGGTATTGGAATCAATTGTTTCTTCACACTGTGAAATATGTTTTACCATCTGTTTCCAGAAGTTTTTCAGTAATGAATTTCAGCAACAATGACTTTTAAAGTTCGCTTAATTAATACAGTAATATAATTTTATACATACAGACAAACTTTTTTTTTTTGCGAATGTAGTATACACTACTAACTAGGGGGGGGGGGGGGGGAAATTGGCGGTATACTGAATTGGATAACTCTCCAATTCTACAGTGAAAGTTACTTTTCCCGCGAAACTCCGATCCGTCGGAGAAAAATTTGATTTTCGATCATACGACGATCGAGTAATCACGCGATGTGACAATGTTCACGAAATCAACGACGGCGAACCGCAACGAACAGAATTCACGAGCTTGTCCTTTAAAATCGAAACAAGATCAAAATGAATTCAAGATAAAGGTAGAATATAAAATATCACATACGAAATAAATAAACAACTTCGAGACACAATTAAAAAGCAAAGTGTAAACAAAATTGCAAAGCGGATAATAGTTAATCGTCAACCTGGCGGACAGTGATTTCATCATTGCTTTTTTGTGAAAATATTCGCAGCAAATAAATTTTTTGCTAGGAGAAACAGTTGAGTTTGTTAAAAAATAAAATTACACTCAGATGTGGACAATAAACTGGAAACAGTGAATATATACAATTTGTTCACTATAAAATTTTCTATACAGTTCTACTATTGTTATTAAAATTAATTAAAGGAGAAGTTTGAGGATCTCTTACGTGACAAGAGCAAACAAATGGTAGGTAGGCTTCGTTTCAGAGGAAATATAAAAATTGGTATCTACGTTTAGAGATAAACTGTTGCACGAAGAATTCGTATGGCGCTTTTCAGGAAAAATGGTCCTAAAGAAGAATTTTTTGTCGCCTTTTGTTTATTAAGTTTCTCGACAAACAGTAAGAAAAAAAAATGGAACTTTCAAGCTTAAATTTAATGTCTTCTCAAGACAAAAAAAAGAGGAATATTTGAACCTGTTCTTTTAAGAATAAGTAATTTAGAAAGTAATTTATTTATTAGCAAAGGAAGGTAATATCTACTAGTTTTATAGAATCTTTGAATTTAGACTTGAAGTAGCAAAAATTCGAAAGTCAACAATTTCGAACCATTCGACTGGTCAAACAATGACTGCTCTGACTCGATCAGAATAAATCGAGAAGAAGATCGAGTGCAAACGAACAGTTCGAGTCTATAAATTCGACTTTGGGAATGAAAGTCAACGTTACAGAAAATGTATCCTGTGAGAACAGAAGCTTCTCTAGTATCGAATCGAGAACTCGTGAAAATGTGAGAATCAGACAGTGTACAAAATGCTTCCTTTCAAACATCTTGTAATCAAGTTACGAAGAAAAATAGTAGTCCGCAGTGTAACGCAAAGTCGGACACAGCAGAGTATAAAATATCACACACGAAATAAATAAACAATCTTAGACACGAATTCAACCTTCTTTTTTCTCCGATTTCTCGCGATCTGTTCGTTGCTAATCCATGTGCGTGTATACTCGTTTCGCAATTAAAAGAACAAACAATCATCTTTCATCCTCGCTTTCTTCCTTCAAACGGGGGGAGAGACGAAAATAAAATAGGAAGGCAGACCTTAAAACGATTAAAAGTAAAGTTAAAATTACAAAGTAAAAATAGCTGTTACACAAATGGACAGAGAGATTGATCAGCATTTCCCATGCTCTTCCTGTTTTGTCCTCTCTCATTCATGTTTTCGATCGTACGCAATGTTCGTGATTATTCGCATACACACATACACACACATACGCACATATTACATGTAGTCTTTCCTCCTTTTTCTCCGCACTTCTCTCTCTCTCTCGCACCTTAACACTTTAATAATTGCCGATTCAAACTTCGTTAATTAATCGTTTCTTTTCTTCTTCTTATTTCTTCTTTTCTTTCTTTCTTTTTCTTTTTTTTTTGCTTCTTTCTTTCGTTAAAAACTGCAAAAGGCTCGGTAATTGGACGAAAGCTCACGGCTCTACGGACTAGAGGTGCAACGTATGCTTACGTGTACATTAGAATATAAAAATATACTACCGTTACAGCTATGGTTGTTTTTTTTTTCTTTTTTCTCCTTTCTTTTTTTTTTTTTTTTTTTTTTTTTTTTTTTGTTTTATTTCACATCTCGAACGTAGAAATTTCTCGACCACGAAACATCTGAAGGAAATTCGTTGAAATCTCGTTCAATACGATTTATTGCGATGCGACTTGCCTCCTTTTGAAGGAAATTTGCTGAGGACATGTGAGACTCTCTCTTCAGAATTTTTCTCTCTGTGAATTCTCGTATCCTAAATAGTAACGTAATTAGGATTGACATATTTACTTGCATCTTTATTTGATTGCGATGGAAATTTCTAAAAATTGTTCAAGCTATTCTCAGTTAACGAATTATTTGTTCAGGCATTTTCTCGAATCTCTGCTTGACCCTAATAACTCTTATTCAATTGAAGAATTTGAAAAATTCATGAACATCAACGAATTATTTTCAATTATTTATCTTGGTTATCAAGAAAATCCATCCATAATTATTAATCCTCGACAATTTTTCCAAATAGAAAAGATCCAAGCTTTCATATTTAAAGTGTAAACATACACTTTACGTTCGAGCAAAGATTCATTTCAACTCGAATCTCTGCTACGTGTTACGAAAAATAAAACTTTTGCACGAAATGTGTCAGAAACATTTCTACGTCCGAGATAAGCGGCAACAATGATTTCCCGCGCGTGTTTCGGTTTCGTCGGTTTGATCCTTGCAGAATTCGTAGCTGCCGTTGGAAATTGAATTTTACAACAACGTACAAGGCATTTCGTGTGAAGCTGCGCCCTCGCTGTTCTTCGAAGAATCTCACCAACGAGACGATAGCAGTTACTTGCAAAACACGAACGAAGATTAACAAAAATAGTTTAGTCTCCGGTTCGTTCGGGGCGTCACACGATCATACTTCGCAATAGCTTTTCGCTCGACTTGTTTTTATTCGAAGCTGACGAACGTGGCCGAATATTTACAAAGATTCTGAATATTTACAGGATGAAATTTTTCGAGTGACACCCCGCGCCTACGCGAAATTTGCAACGTGTGCTCCGCAAGATTCAACAATAATATAAATTGGCTTTCGAGGAATCTTTTGTTCTCTGAACCTGATGCACGAGACATTTCAGAAACTCTATTAATCAGCTCCTTGTATCTTTTAAGAAGAAAGAGCCTCCCTCGCAATTACCACAATTTAACATTTCTCTCTTAATTTTTGTGAAGTGCTTTATGCGCTTTGCTTTGAACTTTTAATACAGGTACGACTAATTGCTTTGTTAAAACTAATGCCTCGAAATGATGCATCTGCGAAATGAAAATCAGAGAGACAAAGTTTCTTTCTGGTTGAACACAAAGCGTGTCTGGCAGTAGACCTCATTTCGTCCCTCTCTTCTGTTAGCTCTCCTACATTTTTGTGCATTTCTCCCTCGTTTCATCGTCTTCTGACCAATTTGTGCCCCTTCGCGAATGGAAATGTTAAAATTCTAATTACCGAAGACGATCGACTCCTTCCGTTAAATATTTATAAAAGATGATGTTTTTTTTTTACAAACTATTTGAATCCTGACGATGAAAATTCACCGATGATATTAAACTACATTGAGAGAAGGCTGTCAAAAGAAATATAAAATTGTTCTCCTCGCCGATGCGAGAGCATCTCCACAATAAAGTTGATGAAATATTTCGCGCATCAGGCTGGATTCTTCGTAACGTAATTAAAAAACATCTTAACTCGTGACTCGTACAATATAACCGTTTCCATAAATCTCAATAACCATCATTCTTAACACGTGGAAGAATATCGTTTCTGTCATTAACCAGAATAGAATTCGAACTTCGTTTCTTAAGAGGCATATATATATATATACAGGGGGATAAACTATAGGAAAGGCTTTCATTATGTGTGTATGTGTGTGTGTGTGTGTGTGTGTGTGTAATGTACGTGTAAATATCGAGGGCCTCAATAATGGTGGTTACGATGCGCCTAAGTTTAAAACAATTAAAAAAAGAAGAAAGAGAGTACAGCATTATTAAAACCTACAATGTACAAGTAAAACGCGTTTAAAAAAAAAAAAAAGAAAAAAAAAAGAGAAAGAAGGAAAATCTTCTCTGCAAGAAGCACTACTCCGTATTTACGAAACGTTATGTATAATTATTTCTCCGACGTCTTTCTTCAAAATTAATAGCTCGCAGAAGTGTACAGCGACAAGGCCAAGTATACGTGAATATAGATCGGCTAATAAGTATTCTGTGTCCCCAGGTTAACGATACGATTACGAATAAAGCGAGTAAAATAGCAATGCAACGATATCTGCCTTGCGTTCAATATAAAATTAGAAAAGATCGATATCGATCGTGTGTATATATATGTATATATAAAAAAAAGAAAAAAAAAAAGAACAAGAAATAAAATACCGAGAACTAGAGAACTCGTTTATAATCGCCGTGTAAATATATCATTGTGTAAAATGTATCGATGATATGTACAATAAAAAAAAAAAAAGTCGCGTGTAACGAACACCGATGTGTTCGAACAGGCTGTGTATCATAATGTACAATTAAAGAAACATTGATCGATTCGTACTAAACGAAACAAAAAGAAAAAAACAGAAGAAGAAGAAGAAGAAGAAGAAGAAGAAGAAATAGATCCCCCCGTTCTCGAGACACACTTGCCCACCAATACTGACGCCGCCTATGTACAATTTGTATCGCGTTTACGTTTCACTATCGTGTATCGTATGTAGAAAGCACTTGTTGTCACTTGATGAAAATCGTTACAAAAAATATCTTAAGAATTATCATACAGCGTAATCTTAACATCGTTTCGTACGTTCCCTCTGTTCGACGTTATATTGTTGTAACTACTGGACCACTATTGACACTTTCAACGGTATGTATGATATATTTTGCCTGTGTTACGTGTAACGTTGTTTAACTAGATTGCGAATATTTGATTCGTGATTCGTAGTTTATCGTGAATTGAATCTCAAAAACAAATGGGCGACTTGTCGCAACCTCGAACTCTGCGTATTTTTCGCGCAATTTTCTGACCCAATGAAAATACACAAGAATCCACAATCTAGTCTTCAGTTAATTACCTACTCGTACCTACAACTTATATAAAAAATATTGTATAAAAGTCTTTTTATTCTTTGTTTTTGTTTTATATGTACATATATAAAATTCCCTCTTTCTCGATCTAAAATTACACTTTAGAAAAATCACTGCGTGTACAACGAAGAAAATAAGAAAAGACAATATTTGAATTGCAAAATGTAAAAGATGTATTTATACATCAGTGGTGTATGTATGTGTGTGTGTGTGTGTGTGTGTGTGTGTGTGTGCGTGTGTTAGGTAACAACGTGTCGTTATGTACTCTCACGTAACACGTGCAAAATACACAGTAACGATCGGAGTTAGGAAAGAAACGCGTCGAACATTATACCAAAAATATCGTGTTGTCGTGAAATACTATGTCGTCTCGTGATCTCGAGGTCTACGAGTGCAATCTACCGCTCTATTATTTCCCTTTGTCTACGATTATCACTCACGGGGGTGCATCAGGTCGGTTAATTGGTTCGTCTTCAACCGTGGTAAGTGTCGTTCAGGCAATACAGCAACCGAGTTTAATCGCGAATCTCGTTGATAAACGTGTCGCTCATCGTTTCGAACGAAGAAAAACCGACCGCACTGCCTGATGCAATCTTGGTGACAGTAGGACAATGTTGCCTCCTTTTTGACACTTGTGAAACATCATTGTGACTCACGTAAAATCCCGATCGTTGCCAAGATGCTCTCTTTAACTGGTAACTTGGATTGCACTGACCGACTGCTTTCGTTATCCCACGTGAAGGCAAATGGTTCGTTTTTATGCCAGGATGCGCAGGAACGAACGATGGAATTTGTTGAAGAAGCTTCGTCGATAATAATTAAATTGACATTAAATATAACATTGTGTATTAAATGAAATTCATAATAATACCCAAGTTTAAGAATATTAAAGTTTGCGAAGTGTGATATATAGGATAATGAAAGATAATTTAAAGTTGGCGTTGAGTATCAGTATCTTCAGTTTGAGTGTTGAACATTAAACAGTTTTCGTTTGCGTTATAATCATCTGTGTTTGCTTAACTTCTTTCGTAAATTAATAATTTTCCAACAAGCTAGATACTACTGTGTACCTTCTTATCGAGGAGTTTTCGATCTTAATCCAATTGAAACTTGTTTTGCTTCACTGTCAGGATCTAAAACTATCTATTGTTGTGTGTCGTTCGCAATGAAAACTTGATACTGCGCGAGTAGAAATTAAATTGAATATTATATATCGCAAACAGTCGAAGAAATAAATTAAACAATGTGAAACTTTCTAACTGAGTGGTGATCCAGAGTTCGAAAACCAGATTTCAATTAACAAATGAACCAAATCATCGATCTCGTAACATTCCGTTGCGTTCCTGGCACCCTAACGTGCGTAATCAAACTAAAACCGTGAATAATCGAATTACTATCACTGCCTTGGGAATCTACATAGGTGTTGGCGATTAATCTAATCAGGCCTCGATTTCCCTGACTTGCCACCGTCATACGGCGATTATTATTTAGAATCGGTGAAACAAAGCAGCTCGTTGCTCATGGGCTATCACATTTCGTTTAAAAAAAAAAAAAATCTATGTTACGAACATGGTGTTACGTACATCTGACTCGTTATTAATAGTTTCTGGTGTAACACGTCCGATGGCACTAGGTCAGATTGGCACTGGTCGAACATTTTGATTTAAACAAATAGAAAAGTGTCTCGCTTCAAAGTGTCCAACTTATTGGTTCGTTACGATATTCGTACCATCTATGGGGCTAAGAATACGGACAAGTCGTGTCGGTGAGTTAACACATTCGTTGCTATTCAAATAAACTCCTTCATAAAGCCTCCATTTTTCTTTTTTTCTTTCTTTGTTCTACAGAGTTCATCGCAATTCACATTGCTCACTGTTTTCATTTTCTTTTTTCTCTTTTTCCTGAAAGTTCGTTCAAACTCTCGACGCGCGACGCACGAACTCAATGACTTACTTAACGTTTGCGTGACGTAACATAGCAGCGAATGTGTTAAACGAAGCGAAGTTTCGTAAGAAGGACCAGATTGGTCGTAGCCCAGGAATTGCTGAGCAGATATGTTCGTAGATAAAAAGTTCATCGACAGGGTCGTTTCGACCTTGATCGATCCGAGAACATGTTCGTGCAATTTTCGTAAAACGTACGTTAAACGTTTAAAATGAAATTAAAAAAAAAAAAAAAAAAAAAAAAAAAAAAAAAAAACAAGATAAAAAGGAGCCTTCGATTTCAGTATCAATACAATCCTAGAGCCCCTTTATCATACGTCGAATAAAAATCTCTTCAGCCTCCGCCGATCGCGCGTTGTAATCAGTTTGAGAGTTTCCTCAGATTCACATTAGGCTCGATTATCGTGCAAACTCTGCAAAAATTAGGTACTTTCTAGGAACGTGAAAAATAATCCTCCATTGCTCTCGCGAACAGTCCATCACCGATCCGTCGCCTTTCAAGTATCTTTCTCGGCTTCCAAAGCACCCAGGCTCCGTTCTTCCAAATCACCTCCTTTTCCCATCTTCGAAGAGCTATGCGTATTTAATGACATCTTTGTCGACCCCACAGTCCCGGCTCGTTCGAAGAAGCGACGTCGCGTCAATCCCGAATACGTATTTCTCGCTCGCAAACAAGGAACAACGAACGTGTAAAAAATATCAGTCTAACAGGTGCGTCGAGTTTCTCCAGTCCACTGAAAGGCTGTCCGGAAAACGGCAGGAAAGAATAATTGACGCCGGTGCGATCCCTGCTCCTCGATCTGCCTCTCTCTCTCTCCTCTCGTTCCTTCGAGCCACTCGAGAATAGGACAGTTATGTACAGCACGGCATATATACTCTAGGAACGTTTATACAACCGTAGGCTCTCTCTCTCTCTCTCTCTCTCTCTTTCTCTATCTATCTATCTATCTGTCGCTTGTTAGCCATTATTCGGATCCACTTTAGACACCTTGTCTGCGCGAAGCATCGCCGTATCTTTGTCCCGGGTATCCAGTGCTCGAACCGTGGTGTCCATCAGTAGAACACAGGCGACCACTCGTGTTGCTGGTTCTCTTGGGCCGTGATCGGTATGTAGCCGACGGTGGACGAGGCTGGCAAACACTGGAAGCAGTAATTGGCCCCGGCGTTGTTGTCCCAGTACTGTTCGCCCTTGCACTGAAACCGTACGGCGAACTCCAGCCTCTGGCCGACGGGAAGCGTGTGACAGTAGAGCACGAACGAGAATTTGTCGCTGAAACCGTCGCACGAATTCGGCACGTAGATGGCCTGCAGGTCGCTGAAGTTCCGCCACGAGTTCAACGTGTATCTGATGTGCACCGACTTGTGGAAGTCCAGGTTGATCACGCGGACCGTGCCGTGAATGCAGAGCGTGAGCGGGTCCTGGACGAGCACGTTCTCCAAGCACACTCGACGCTCGCGGACAAGGTCCAGGAAGTTAGGCTGACCGCCAGGCTGTTCGAACAGAGGCACCAGAGTTCTGTCTATCTTGCGGGAGGGTAGAGGGAAGCCCGATCCACGTCGGTTATCCATGTACCGGGCCCCCCATTGAGTGGTGTTCGGCGAGGTGCTCACAGGGCTGGTGTCCTTCTGGAATATGTCGTCGTAGATCAGATCGCTGTAGGCTGAGTTGGGGATCTTCGGGATCTCGTCCAAGAACGTTCGCACATCGGCGAGATCTAGGCCTAGAACATCCGCGAATCGTACGATCTTCTTCCTTCCGGGTGTACCTGGCGGCGTTTTGCCGGTTTTCAACGAGGAGCATCGTCTGATCTTCTGAGGTCTTTCCTCCTCCTCCTCCTCCTCCTCCTCCTCCTCCTCCTCGATGCTGTCGTCCTGCGGCTTCTGCGGCAGATGCGGGTCGTCCTTCACCGTCGGACTCGTGGCGAGCTTCTTCAACAGTAGACACATCTTGTCCTCGTCGCTGCTGTTTATTACCGTTCCATTCTCGATCTGCAGTTCTATCTCGTTCTTCATCGTCACCTCTACCACTCGCTCGCCCGTAGGACACTCCAGTGTCAGGGCACCGGGGATGCTGATCATGCTACTGTACGTCGAGTGGTCGTCGGTATCGTTGCCAGCGTTCTCCTCCGTTTTCAGAATATTCGTCTGCTCCAGTATATCCTTGGGTTTCTCCTCGTCGTACGGCAGGTCCTCCTCGAACGTGTTGTCCGAAGAATCCGGCGAGTCTTCCTTCACGAGGTTCCTCGCGTTCCTGATGTCCTCCAGCTCGTCTTCGTTCTCCGACAGACGACCGTTCACGAAGTCAACGTCGTCGATGCCTGTTCTTTCGTCGCTCGGGTCGCACGTGATCGTTATCTTCGGCCCGTGGACGGGTATCTCGGAGTCGGAATGCGATTTAGACAGCCGGTTCTGAATCGTCAGGTTGGGATTCACGTTGGAGGGACTTTCGTCCTGCAGGGACATGGTGCTCTCGTCGAACGTGCTCCAAAGTGACTCGTGACTAGGCGACGTGGTCGTCTCCTGCGAGTCCTCCGAACTGCATACCAAATCGTCCTTCCTCGGGCCCTTGTCGCAAAAGTTGTTCCTTCTGAACGATGCGCTCGACTCGGACGTGTCCTCGGAATGTTCGACGCTGATCTCCGGCGTCCTTCTACGGTACAACGTGTTGCTCTTGGCTTTCATCGTGTCGCAACCGTTGGAGAGATTCGACGTGGTCACCTCGCTGTCCGACGTGGTCACCGGGTCGAAAAACACCTCGTTCTTCGGTTTCTCTACGTCGGACGACTCCGGGTCGAAAAATATGTCGGACGAATCGCTGTCTGGAGACGTGCCCAACAGAGGGGACGCGTAAACGTATCCAGACTCGGAATCTATACTGGAGAGCATGGCCTTCGAACCGTTTGGCGAACTGTGACGAACCTCGCGATGATTCGACTTGAGTACCTCGGAGTTGACGACTAAATCCGCCACCTCAGCGGCCGTTGCTTCTTCCGCCGGCGAGCTAAGGCCGTCCTCGTACTCGAGATCGAAGTCGTAGCACAAGTCTGTGTCGGGATTGTGACGCGGTTGATGTTGGAGGACGTGATTGTTCGACGTGTTGTTCATCATTGCTTTCGCTGCCGTGGTGGAACGTAACCAGGATGTTTCTTTCGGCAACGACGAGTCCTCGTTCTGCTTGGAATTCTCTTCGCCGCCGAGAGAGGTTAGTCGTCGGTGAAGACGTCTGGCGAATGCCTCGGCCCGGCCACGACAGCTGCTCGGGAAAAGTGAGCTGACCAGGCCGCAGGAAGGGCCGCCGCTGTGGGCGCTGCCCGCCGAATCCGTGCTGCCCATCTCAAGGACGGACGAGCCGGACGTCTCGTCGGCGTGCCTGCCCTCCGAGGGCGAGGTCGTGCTGCTACCCTGTTCTTCCGCCTCTCGACTCTCGGTGCTCGTCTGAAAACAGAGGAAAGGACACGTCAGAGGAGGAAATTTGAAAAACACAATATTATACATATTAATATTATAAAATTTTTTAAATTTACAATATTATAATATTTAAACAAGATTATAAAATTCAAAATTCACAATATTATAATAGACAATATATATAATACAATATTGTATATAATATACAATATTATAATATTATAAATAATATAACAATATTATACTATTAAACAATATTATAAAATTTGAAAAACGCAATATTATAATACACAATATATATAATATAATATTGTGAATAATATAATAATACTATAATATTATAAATAATATAACAATATTGTAAAATTTAAAAAACACAATATTATAATATTATAAATAATATAACGTATGCTGAAGCATAATATTGTAGAATATTATAACAATGTATAATGAAATATAATGTATAACATAAAATAATATAAATATATATTATTTTATAAATAACATAAATATAATCTATGATATAAAATAATACATAAATAGCAAATAAAACAATTATAAGTATAATTTAAATGTAACAAGTATAACGTAAAATGATAAAGAAATACATATTCAGTTACACTACGGTTCCATAAGGCTATCTGGGCATTTTGATTAATTTGCAGTAAGTTTGAACTTTTTCAAAGTGTATAAATGATGAGTTAATAGTGAAAAGTAATATTGTATCAGTTATGTATAATATTATACATCAAGTAATATACTAATACTTGAATTTAACCTTATGTGTCAAGTACTATCACTTGCGTGGTATATTGTTAGTTGGAAATGTAGTAATATAATTAAATATAAATATAGTACTAAATACTAAATGTAGACATAAAACAAATACTATAAAATTTGTCAGATTTTTCCAATAAATACACCGATGTAATTTATAATCGATAGCGTATACGCGAGTCGATACGAATTTCTCGAGGTTAAATATAAAAATGGAAACAAGTGAAAATAATTTTCCAAGAATAAAATTCTCGTAAAATTCTTGAACGCTTCGCTTAATTGACACGACACAGATTGGTTATCGGATGGAAAGAAAAACGAACTATCCCATACTGAGTCCCTGTGTGACGGAGCGAGGCAAGAAAACGAGGAGAGAAATTAATTATGCGCCGGAGGAGGAGCGTTTTAAAATTAAAAAAAAAATTTTAAGGTAGTTTCGTAATCACGCGAGAGGTCACGCGTGGGGTCACGATCGTCATTTGAATACAATATCGCGGCCGGCGCGGATCGAATCTTAAGGCACCGCGTATAAATTTTCTCGTCTCCCTCGCATTTGCACCTATCGGTTCGTAAATCTTGCCTTCCGCATATAATGCACGACAACCCTTTCGTATTAACCTGAGAGACAAAATTACGCGACGCGGCGTTAATGAACCGTTGCACCGTTACGTTCGTGATGGGAGAAAGTTTGAGAAAAATCGGTCTCAGTTTTACGTAGATATTGAAGGAAATTGAACGATTTGAACGTTTGTACTTAAGAGATAAATCTTGTATTTATTTTATTTAATTTTTAACGATTTGTATATTTGTAGTCAGAAGATAACTGTGCATTCAGTACTTTAGAGATAATGTAAAAATTGAAGTGAAAATTTGTAACGAATTTTCATGGTCAATGATATATGCTAATAAATAATTAACATACAAAGGCTGCTTCTCGTAACACTTTACATGCATAAGTATAGACTGCGCGGAACACCGTGACACAATTTAACATTTTATTATAAAAGCACACGTTCTAATAATAATTATCGTGTTACTTTCGAAAGATTAAAAAAATTATCAACGAGCCAGATATTAATAATTTTAAACTTTTATGACAGAATGACAGAATTAAAACGATGAATTACTAACAATAAGTGTTGAGAACATTTCTGATCCCATGAATATGGGGCGCAACCAACGGTGACAAATCAATTTTTTCACCACTCGATTTGTCACGAAACGTCGCCAAGAAAATTGCTCCAATTTCATCGTGAACATTTTTCACACTCTACCTGACATACTCTTTACGTTACTAGAGTACAAATCATCTGAAACAACGAGAATGTTCTGGATAAAAAAATAAACGATCGACCAAGATCAACTCACAGTCAGTGTATGAAAATATTTTCATATTTAGAACACTGTCACGTCTCGCGTGAATCATGACAAACAAGTGTCTCGCTTCTCGTTGACATAAATGTCATCGCTAACGTTGACATCATTGACGATGACTCATTAGTCAATTAATTTTTAATCGTATACAACGACGGGAGACCAATAGTGAAATGCAATAATCATAGAGCTTGCAACGATCAATGAGACCGCGTATTAGGAGCATAATCGTATTATTATCCATCACAGTTACAATTACAACTGCCGTTGCGAAAACTGTTGCCGCAACAGCATCACCGTATAATACCGCAGCATCCTTGAATGAAAATAACATGCACCGCATTTATAAGCAGTTAAATTCTATTCGGCCAGTTTTACGAATTTTCCTTTCATCAATCGTTTCGAAGCTAAATTCGACCGATCGATTGAAAGTTGAATTTTGAACAGATGTACATTTATTTTTGGATCACTGAATGAATCCTAAGTTAGATATTTATAGATATTTATCAAGACGTTAGACGTTGTAATATTCTTTTATGTTCGTTTTATTTCTTTTATATTTTGTGTAATATATAATGTAATATACATGTAATATATATGTAATATTTTTCTATATTCGTTTTGTTTCTTTTATATTTTATGTAATATATAATGTAATATATATGTAAATATATTGTAATATATATGTAATATAAACATTATGTAATAGATATGTAATATTCTTTTATATTCGTTGAATATAAAACATTTTAAGACGTATTCTGGAGCGGTGACGTTAATTAATGGTGCAGTGGATGTTAACTCTGCGATCGAGTTACATTTTTTTGAATTCATGAAGCAAGTCCGCCTATATTTATCGCTTACGTTGTGAAGAAAGAGTTCGATTAACTTGAACTGCTTGAAATGCCAACATTCTAGGACTCACTGCTCCGGAATATATTTCAAAATATTTTACAAGGATTGAAACACAAAATAAAATTTGCTGTTTCTGATTAGACAACGTCTGTTTAATTTGTTACATTGAAATTTGTAACTACAACTGCTTTAATAAGTAATAATTATTAAAATATTTAATATATTTCACTTATAAAATAAAAGGTAAAATAAAATATAAGTAAAAATTTATTAAAATATTTAAATAAATTTTGTAAATCAATTTAAACGTTATAAATAATAGAGGTTAAAAATATTTCTTTTTTTACTTGCTGGTCGTATGACACGAACATGTGGCTCGCAACGTAACTAATTGCTCGTAGCAATTATTATCGTCTTGTTTGTAAACAAGATGATAAAAATGAACTCGCGTTAATGACATCGCGGAGAAATTTGAGCGCAGATCACAAGGCTGGCTTCCAGCCAAAATGTTAATAGAAAGAGCAGTCACAGGAAATGCGGATGATCGTCATCGCAACCTACGTGTTGAAATTTTGACGCGCAGAACGTTCTTACGACACAAAACTCTCTTTGCAACTGGGTTACGGTACAATAACGAATCTTTCAACGCACGATTTTTCACTAATAAATTCAAAACGATCAAACGAAAATATTATTTCGAGAACACAAAGTACGTATAATCGTGAATTAAATAAAAATTTAATTGATTAAATAAGAGATAAATAAAAAAAATAATTAATTACATACGGCACAGTACGAAATAATTTGTTGAATTCAATCCAAGACAAATGAAAATATAAATTTCAACAATGATATTCCACAAATAATCTCTTTAACCAAATATAGCACAAGAATCATTCGTTACATGAAATAAATTTAAAAAAAGAAGAGGAACATTTCAAGAAACTGTTCATTTTAATCGAAGAAATATTCTACTCGATAACACGTTTCGTAACGTAATATATAAATCTTCTTTATAAAGCGTAATATGATAAAAAATATATATATATATATAAATTTTGATAACTAAATTTCGCAAGTTACTCATTTAAGCAAATACATTGCGAAACTTGGTAGAAGAATCGAGCAAATAAATAAACATAAATAATAACATGTAATACAATGTAACATAAAAAAATTTTTTCTAAAGAATACAAATTTCAACCATAAAGTTTATTCCTTGCATTTAAGAGAAGGGCCAAGAAGACTAAATGAAATGACAAAGGGACCAATGTACATCGAAATAATTTTCCCACGTGGAAATCGGAAAAAAATAATTATCTCACCTTCTCTTCGAGCTTATTGTTGCACCGTTCCATAGGCACTCGATACGCGAGAATAAAACACAATGAAAGCAAGTAGATGATTTCGCAAGGGAAGCACAGCAGCTGTAAAACGTACACACGAAGATGAAGAGGAAGAAACGTCCTCGTTTCGCCTTCTGCCTTGCGAACGCAGAGGTCTGGCAATTATTTTTGGCGCTGAGCTCGCCATAGTCGATCATCGAAAGCAATTGGCCAAGAAATGGAGCGTGATGACCACCATGAATCCATCGGCGGAATCTTGTCTCGATACATGTTTCGGTTCGTCGATATTTGACCTTTAACTGGATCATTGAACATCGTGGGCCGTAAAAATTTACGTTCTACATTGCCTGACTTTCGAACTTCTGATTGTGATTCTAATTCTAATTTGGTTGCTAATGGTCAGGAATGATATGAAATATATAGAATTGAATATCTCAAATTTTTGTAACATGATACAAATTGCTATAGTCATCGATGACTCGACGATACTACTTGATATTAGTATCCTCAAGTAGCGTTGTTCGAGTATAGTAATTTATGTCAGATTACTGCAAGTTATCAGGTATAATATTTTATTTGATGTTCTACATTCTCGGTTATTGAGATTATAATTTATTAATAATAATTAATAATATATAATAATATAATAATATATAATAAGAATAATTAATAATATATAATTAATAATATAATTAATAATATATATAATTTATAAATTATAAGAGTATAGTAATTTATGTCAGATTAGTGCAAGTTATCAGGTATAATATTTTATTTGATGTTCTACATTCTCGATGATTGAGATTATAATTTATTAATAATATATAATTTATAATAAATTATAAGAGTATAGTAATTTATGTCAGACTACTGCAAGTTATCAGGTATAATATTTTATTTGATGTTCTACATTCTCGGTGATTGAGATTAACGATAGAAAGAAAAATCATGTGATGTCCAATTGCTATTACTTTCAACGATATTCAACGATGTCAATTATTGGAATTGTTAATTAAAGGAAATTTAAATGACCGTAGTGTGAAATATTCTCCCTTTTCCTTTGAAATTTCGACTGTAAGAAGGAGCTTCAGGCACGGAACTCTGTGCCAAGAAATTTTCAAAGAGAACGTCCAACAAGTCCCTCCAAATTCTAAGTATGAATTCTATTAATTAATGTGGCAATTCAACTTTCGAAAAGTTGAGGTTGTCACTTAGAAATTTAAATGAGATGTAAGATCTTTAATTTGTTGTTAATTTCCGATTAATTTACTTTGATGACAGTCTTTCAAACAAAAATCTTCGCAATAAAAATAATTTTCGGATCTAATAAAACCTAACACGGTTAGGGTTGCACGAAAAGATTTCGCCTACCATTGTCATTCTCGCAACATTTAACAAATCAACGATTACGATTAGATGAGACGTTTTTTATGTGTTTTGATAATACTAAAGAGAAGAGCACTGTATAAATACGCACAACTGTTGAACGAGAAATGGTTGGTTTTAGCATGGTCCGAAAAAAAAAAAATATTCGTGATATCGTACTACGTTCCGTGAAAATTAGAACGAGATAAATATAATCGCTGGCAAGGAATCAGTTCTGCCTACCTGGTCTAGACGCTGATCCGGCGATCTAACCGTGCGAAATTCATAAATATACCCTTATGCGTTGATCGCGATGATGATTATTTCCTTTGGATAAAATGTCAAATGATTCTGAGAGCATGTGACATTGAAAAGTGAAAACGTTGAATTTCATCATTTGTAAAATAAGTTACTATTAATTTCTTTTTCTTTGCTAATCAAGAATTGAAGGAAAAGGGAGAAAACATTGAATAGTTTTTTTTTTTAGTTTACATTCAAATGAATAAATTTTTAAAAAGAAGTTAATAATTTTTTAAAAAGTGTAAAGAATAATGTATTATTTTATTGTATTCGTTATATGAAGATTTTATTGTTATTCATTTCATCTATATTGATAATTATTCTATTATCTAAACTTCGATAATGATGAAATATGGCAAATGTTGGATTAATTTATTAAATGTAATACGTGTAGTGAATAATTCTCTCCATATTTTTGACATTAAACTTAAGGTTTAAAATTAAGTGATAAAACAGTTATAAAAATACGTAACCTAATCAATTACAGAGAATAAATTCTCGTATTAAAGTTTAATACTCGATCGTCAATACATAAATCTTTCACGAACAGAACAAAAACAAAAAAAAAAAAAGAAAACAAGAAAAAATTTCGTTAAGAAGATTCTTTCCAGATTCCAATTTATTTTTGAACACAAAATCTCACGTTACATCACATCATTCACATTTTTTTAGATATATTTCTTTATTATATTTAGAACGCTGTGATGTGACTGTGATCAACTTTCAAATTTTAAATTCGTATTTCACGATTTTTTCAAAGGTTATCGAACGACCTTCGGAATGAGTAATTAGTTTCTTGCAAACTAGTTGATAATAATGAAAACAATTAATTCACGTAGTTAATTTAATAATTTAGAGAATGGAGAAAGAATGATACCTGTTTAAAAATAATATTAACGCTGAAATTACCAAAATGACGAATTTACAATTCTTTAGAGTGGTTTTGTAGATTTACAATGTTGCGTTTTTTAAAAATCCGAATGATTTTTGCGAAATATATGTATCTCTCGTTGCTTTTTATTTTCTTCGTTCCTTGCACTCTAATTTCTCCGATACAATTTTTATACTTTGGTCGTCGATGGTTTTAAATGTTAAAAAAAAAAAAAAAATTACTTAAAAAATAATATCTAAATATTAAGAAAAATATATTTAAAGAATATTTAAAGAAATCAGAGATATCCAGGTGAAATAACTGAAATTTTGTCTCGGAAAAATTTTCGCTCGGAAACGAGAGTGTTTCATCACGTAGCGCACAACGTTCGAGCCGAATGACTGACAAAAGTCGGAAGAAGCAGTCGAGTTTGACAATTGACCTCTAACGCTTTGGCGCCCATCAACGACGACACAACAGTTTAATCGTAAGAGAACGACTGATGTGAGTGATTGAACGAACGTGACCGACCGAAGAAACACGTGATACCACGCACAGTAAAGAAATACTACAGTAACATAAAAAAAACTCGTAATGTTATTCATGGATTTGCATCACGGATTTCGTAGCCCGGTTCAAGGAAATACCGCGTAAAAAGTTAACCAATTCGCATGAAATTTACGAGCTACGTATGTTACGAGAGTATTAATTAACAACGATACGGTAATTAAAGAAAGTAACACGGTCTGACATTTACAGTCTTGTATCACTTGATGGGTTAATTCTTGTCGTAGTGTGACAATTTTCAATAATTAATAATATTCTATTTTAAGTTTAATGTACATTTAATGGAATTAATCGTTATATTTATTGTTACTTGTGACAAACAACATTTACGTAACGTGGTTCGTTTTATCACATTTATCAGAATTATTGTAATCTGGGTCCGATGAGTATCACCATCGTGTCAGACATAATTGCAATAAATACATTTTTTGATTAATTATCTCGCGTCACATTCTTGATTTCGCAGTTCTTTCTGCTCTTTTTTCCAGCAATTGAATTTTAGGAATTGCAATTCACTTCAAAAATAAACATTTCTTTCCTATTAACAATATTCTTGGAGATCAGTCAAGGCTAAATATGAAAAGACGAGAAATTATGGCAACGCGCGGCTATAAATTGATTATATTTTGGCAACAATCGTAAGCTACGTTTGAAAGCTAAATTGATTTAACGAGCCCGATGACGCGAGCTAAGCACCCGTGGGACAATTTTGCATGAAATGGAATTTCACGTGGCGCTGATTGTGAAGCTGATGCTTTACAAAAGACGCAGGGAAAGTAAGAAAATAAATTAAGTATAACAATACTATATGAATACTCAGTAGTTACACAGAGCAATTGAGTTTTTATTTAACTGAATTCAATATTTTATAATATAAATAATACGTGTAGAGAGAGAGAGATATTACTTTCAAGTAATGATCAATAACAGGTAGACATCGCCTGACGCCCAGGAATTAATGAGTATTAATGGCCTTGGATATTAATCGATCTTCCATTCAAGATGAAAAAGTAAAACAAAGCACATAAAATTCTAAAGAATGAAAAATCTATATATTCTTTTTTTCGTCCTTCGATAATTAAAAAGAGTTATTACATTAATAATCTCATTAACTCTCAAAAATCTTCGCAGTCTTCGATTATTTCTTCTGTAAAAAAAAAAAACTCTCCACTCAAAAATGTAAAAAAAAATTCCACTGAAGGGACTCAACTACTAAATAAAGTAGCAGCCGCTAGAATCATGAGAATAAGAGAGAAGATGAGCACCATGTATTCCAGAAAAAAGGGACCTCGCTTCGGAAAATACTTTACAAAAGGAAGTTCCACTAAAGAGACACAATTGCCGAATAAAGTGTATTAATATCTCAAAAATCTCCGCGGTCCTCGATCATTTCTTCCTTAAAACAAAAACTCTCCACTAGAAAATATAAAAAAATATATATCCCACTGAAAGAGACTCAATTATCAAATAAAGTATCTAGAACCATCAGAATAAGAGAAGATGAGCACCATGTATTCCAGAAAAAAGGGACCTCGCTTCGGAAAATACTTTACAAAAGGAAGTCCCACTAAAGAGACACAATTGCCGAATAAAGTGTATTAATATCTCAAAAATCTCCGCGGTCCTCGATCATTTCTTACTTAAAACAAAAACTCTCCACTAGAAAATATAAAAAAATATATATTCCACTGAAAGAGACTCAATTATCAAATAAAGTATCTAGAACCATCAGAATAAGAGAAGATGAGCACCATGTATTCCAGAAAAAAGGGACCTCGCTTCGAAAAATACTTTACAAAAGGAAGTTCCACTAAAGAGACACAATTGCCGAATAAAGTGTATTAATATCTCAAAAATCTCCGCGGTCCTCGATCATTTCTTCCTTAAAACAAAAACTCTCCACTAGAAAATATAAAAAAATATATATCCCACTGAAAGAGACTCAATTATCAAATAAAGTATCTAGAACCATCAGAATAAGAGAAGATGAGCACCATATATTCCAGAAAAAAGGGACCTCGCTTCGAAAAATACTTTACAAAAGGAAGTCCCACTAAAAAGACACAATTGCCGAATAAAGTGTATTAATATCTCAAAAATCTCCGCGGTCCTCGATCATTTCTTCCTTAAAACAAAAACTCTCCACTAGAAAATATAAAAAAATATATATCCCACTGAAAGAGACTCAATTATCAAATAAAGTATCTAGAACCATCAGAATAAGAGAAGATGAGCACCATGTATTCCAGAAAAAAGGGACCTCGCTTCGGAAAATACTTTACAAAAGGAAGTCCCACTAAAGAGACACAATTGCCGAATAAAGTGTATTAATATCTCAAAAATCTCCGCGGTCCTCGATCATTTCTTCTTTACACAACAAAAACTCTCCACTAGAAAATATAAAAAAATATATATTCCACTGAAAGAGACTCAATTATCAAATAAAGTATCTAGAACCATCAGAATAAGAGAAGATGAGCACCA